>NC_028641.1:68418897-68448217 GCF_001406875.1 Solanum pennellii
AATATATCTCATGCCTAGTCTAAAAAGAGAAATATTCTTACAAGACTTGAAGTAGGGGGCATTTGTAATCATTAAGATTTTATTGAATTTAAATTCATAAATTAATGTGGATTATATTAAACTCAAGAAAATAGTGAAGGTTATGTGGCAATCCAAGTCAAATTAAATAAGCCATTAAAGTCATGTTACGTGTCAAGGTTTCGTGGCAATCCAAGTCAAATTTAATAAGCCACTAAAATCATGTCACATGCCAAGGTCATATGGAAATCCAAGACAAATTAAATCAACCACTAAAATCATGTCACATGTGAAGGTTATATGGCAATCCAAGTCAAATCAAATGAGCCACTAGAATAATGACATGTGTATTAGTGACATGTTCTGACCAATCGGATCAAAGCTTTTCTACCAAGCAATGTAATTGATCGATTGAAACCGACCAATCAAATCAGACCAGTAGACCACTCCCTACTACTATAAATAGGTTCATCATTATTCATAGAGGGGAGTTTTTGCAACAACAAGAAGCAAGAAGAGAGCTCGTGGATCAAAAGCTACAACTTCTCTACAAGCTGCAAGTTCAAAGTTCAAGATTCAGGATCAAGCTACTTTTTCATGCGAATCATTCGTCATAACTATACGAGTGTTCGTGACGAATAATTCACACTCAAGTTCAAAGTTCAAGATTAAAGATTCAAGATCAAGTTATTCAAGCCCTTGACTCTAAATAATTCAATTCCTACATATTTCATATAATTTTGAAGAATAAGAGGATTATCATAGAGATTGTAACACGCACTATATTTTTAAATCAAATACTTCATTTTGTTACATCTATTTTCTTGTCTTGATTATTTATTTTTCTCGGCTTGAAAATTTGTTGTTTACACACTTAAGAGGCCTAATTTCTCTTTTCAAAAAATATCGAGAAGAAGGATTTATGAGTGCTATGATCTCTGCTAAGAAAATTGCATATTAGAAGAATATAGAATTTGAATTTCGTAAGAAATGGATAACATTTAGAAAGAAACGATTTGATGAAAATATTGATAATGAAATCACAATGTCTCTTGAAGAATCTTTTAGAGTTGATTACTTATGTATGTATATATATATATATATATATGTATGTATGTATGTATATATATATATATATATGTATGTATGTATATATATATATATATATATATATGTATATATATATATTATATAGTAGATCAAGCTATTTTTTCACTTCAAAATAGATTTGAACAATTTGAAGCATATGAAAATATTTTTTATTTCTTATTTCATAGGAAAAAATTGAGATCACTAGATGATGAGAATTTAAAAAAACATTGTCTTAACCTTGAAATTTCTTTAACACATAATAGTTATTCTGATATTAATGGTTTAGATTTATTTTTTGAATTAAAAGTGTTAAGGGAAATAATACAAGTAGAAAATAATGATCTAATGGAAATAATAAATCAAATAAAAAGACTTAATTCTTTTCCTAATGCATGTATTATTTATATAATAGTTTTAACAATTCCTGTAAACGTTGCATCAGCCGAAAGAAGTTTTTCAAAACTAAAATTGCTAAAATCTTATCTAAGATCAACAATGTCTCAAGAGAGATTGAATGGATTAGCAATATCATCAATTGAAAAAGAATTACTAAAACAAATCGATTATAAAACAATAATAAATGAATTCGCATAAAAAAAAAAAGCTAGAAAAATATATTTTAAATAAAAGTATATATGATGATTTTTTCAAAAAAAATTTAGGGCCCCATTGTATGATTTGGATTTAAGCCCCCAATGTTGTTGAGTCGGCCCTGGTACTACATTGTCTATGAAAGGGAATGCTAGGAAAAGAGCATAAGCAAAAGAGATTTTTGGAAAGCAGTGTAACAACCAAGAAACTACCTCCAAAATTAGAGTACTCCGCTAGCAACGAGGATCACCAACTACCTGTGCCCGACTCAAAATTTACACAATGAAGGTGAAGAAAAGGCAAGGGCAATACAATGAACACGTACATATACTCAACGTCGTCGTTAAATACTAACATGACGTTATCACAAGGGTTTGTTTACACTGACTTGTTTAGTACATAATCATGTATTTTAATATACTTATCTATACAGACTAGAAACTCAGAATAATGTTATATCAGTTTAAGACAACATCGAGATCAAGGTCAAGCTATGGAATTGTTAATAAACCAAGTCCATCACCACTTAATCACTTATCACCTCATAATCACTATATTTTATCCATGATCTAGCTAACTTATGAGTATAATCTTATGAATATTGATGTGCTTATTGTATATTTGTTGTGAAGCTTATAGACATGATTAAATTGATTTCAGGTAAAAACAACAAGAAGGACCTAAGAGATGGATTGAAACGCAATGCAATGTGTCCCACACACTAAAACATAGCCAAAGTGGTTGCAAGAATGGAGTTCGCAGTGAAGGTGCACCTTGCTATGGATCCCATGTTGCACCTATCATGATTTGAAATTTTGAAACTAAAAATTCATGCGCAAATTTACTATGCAGGAAGGAGGCAGGAGTCCAAATGAACCTTATAGTGTGCCCCTTGGGATATGTGATGGGTCCACACCACGACCCTCTAGTTTCCTAGACTGATATGACCTAATCAAAGTATAGTTCAATTGGATTATGAATTCAACCTTACTATCATAAATATGTTATTAAGATGACATTTTAGGGTTACACATTATTTTGAAGGTTATAAATCATTTCTTAGGGTTAGAGATTATCCATAATATAGAAACTTCATTGTTCTTATTTTTAAGAGTTTAATTATTGTTTTCTAACTATTGTGGAATGGACAAGATTCACTTGCCCGAGCTATATTAATCAAATGTTTTGTTTACTTTCTTTTATTAATGTTCTCTAGTAGTTATTTGCAACTAGTTAGAGCAGATAAACTCATAACTAGGGTTATGGAACTTAGAGCTTGTCTGGCATTGATGCTAAAAATTGTATATTTTCAGAAGCACGTTTTTAAAATAGCTATTCAGAAAAGTTTTTTTGAAAAAAATAATAATTTACGTTTGGTTAATTCATTTGAAAAGTGTTTTTATAAGCAAATTATGTTTGGCTAATCTTTTTTTAAAAGTGTTTTTAGAGACAAATTACGATTAAGGACAAGTATCAGTGTACTTTTAATATTATAATTATTTTATAGAGAAAAACTAGTTTAAACATTTATTAAAAGAAATTAACTTAAATTCTTATTTTTATTAAATTATAATGTTCATATTCAAATTTTCAGTCAATACTACACATTTTTTTTGAAGGTTGAAATATTTAAATGTTATTGTTTTTCTTTTTTTTTTTTCTATTCTTACAAAAATATTGTTGTTACCTACTTCTTATTTTTTAATTCTTTAAATTAATAATTAAAATAATAAAACGCAAAAGTAAAATAAAATATATAATTCATTATATAAAATAAAAGATTAAATGATTAAATGGAACTTAAATATATATTGTCTTGAAAGAAACAATTTTCTCCTTTTGCTTTTTCAAAAGGAAAAGGGACAAGTATAATTCTGAACTATTGTAAATTGTATTTAATTATCCTTCGTTATACTTTTGGGATACCAATGCCCTTACCAATCAAATTTTGAGTTGTATATCTCCTTTGAAATAAAAGAGACACGTGCCATAATCTCAACAACCTATCAAAAATTTATAATTTTTTTTATCCATAATTTAAAAGTTCACCCAAAACCCACCGAAATAAGTATAACCCAAAAAAAAAAAAAGACCTACACCCAAATAAACTCATTTTCCCATTGTTCATTATTCCACCATCCAAACACCCCAAAGAAATAGTTCAACACAGAAACTCCACCACACCATTCTTCTTTGGCGGAAGCTCCACAAACAAAACGGCGCACACCCATATTATAATAGAACCCCCCCCCTCCCCCAAGTGTATATGTTCTTATCTTGTGTAATCGATAAACCTGATGAAGGTAGCAGAAAAGTGAGAGAATAATCGTATGTTTGATTTCAAAAAGGATAGGAGGAAGATTGGAGAAAGGACAGAGAGACTTATCGAGTTATGTTGATCTCTTGAGATGTTAGTGAGATGTTTTGATTACTTAATCATCACCAGCTCCTAAAATTTGACCACACCCAGCTTATAAGTTCAAAATTTACTAAGGCAAAAAAATATATATAACTATTGTGATTATAAATCCATTAGAAGTTTGTTGGTTCTGTTTGTCGGTGCTATTGGAACAGTGATGAAGGAGAGACAGGTTCAAATGGCCAAGTTTTATGTTGGCCAAAGGGTCGTGGCATCACTGGTTTTCTGGAGCAAGGAAGGGTGAGTTAGTTAGCGATAAGAAGTGATTTGGTTTGTAACTTCGTCAAAAAAGATGAGTCGCGGCGGTGTCTTAAGTTTCGACGAGGGGGTGGTAATTGGTTGTAGTTGGTTAATGTAACAATGAAGAAAAGAAAAATGGAGTTTATTTGGGATTGGGTCTTTTGGGTTTTCTTCTTGAGTTATAATTATCTGGTGGGTTTCTGTGTGTGCTTTTTAGTTATGAATAAAAAATAAAATAAATTTTGTATAGACCGTTGAGATATGACATGTGTCTCTCTATTAAATCAAAGGGTATAGACAACCCAAAATTTGGACGGTAAGCTCATCAGTGTCCTAAAAGTATAACGAAGGGTATTTAGATACCATTTACGTTAGTTCAGGGGTATATTTATCATTTTTCCCTTTTTTAAAATCAGAAAATTTTATCTTCTTTCTAACAATAGAAAAACTATTTCTGCTACTGTTTAAAAGCAGTTTTACAAGTTTATCAAACACATTTTAAAAAAAAAAACAAGTATTTTTTTCTCATAATAAGTGCTTCTAGGCTCCCAACAACAATGCCAAAGAGTCTCTTAGAGCAGGGATGATGATAATAAACTCTTTACATCAAAGTCTTCTCATAAATGGGTGCTCATTGTGTATTATGGTTCATGAATAATGATTGTTTTCCAATGGTTGTATATGTTAAAAATTCACGTGTATTCTTATTAGCATGACAAAAGAGATTAACATTAGGAAAAATAATCATTAACAAAAATTAAGAACTACTCCACCTAATAGTTAAAGTTAAAGATAAAATAACTAACATGTGACATTTGATGAATAAAATAAATTAATTAAACATCCAAGTGTCAGCGTGGAGTAAGGCAGATATTCTCTTAATTAGTCTGAGAGGATTTAGGAGATCATAGATTCTTCAATTTTGTAAAATGGACTCCTTTAAGAGTTGATGGCAAATTATTTGTTTAAGTTTTGGTATCTAAGAATTGTAACCCTAGGTCATCTCTTATTCGTGATTTCAAAATAGGTAGTTAAGTAGTTAATAATTGATTTCCCATTCAGACCCCAACTCCAATAGTACTCACTAATTTGGGTTTCAATAGAACATTATAAAATATCTCTCACCATGCTTTTTGTGAGATTCAACCCCAACCTTGTTGGGTTACTATTCTTTGACATTGGCTACTTTATCCCAATTGAGGGTGTAGTTTGGGAGACATTAATATTTTAGCGCCTTTGTTACGGAGTGTAGTTAAGAGACTTACAATTTGTAGAAATTTATTAAGTGAAGAAACCTTACCGCTAAATCAAGAACCAGGTTCTTGATTATTTGCCCAAGAAAAGAGTTAATTAAAACAATTTACTTTAACTAAAACCTTCCTATCTCAAGGAAGGAAAAACTCAACTACGTTTTATTACTTTTTCTTACTCAATTACAATTTTCGATTAAATCTAATAGAATTCTCCAAATTTTACAAAAAGGCAAACCCACTTCTTGTAAACTTACTCACAAATCTCCTCTCTCCGCAAGAAGCCAAACCCACTTCTTGTTTACAATCACACAAGCTTACAATCTTACTAAGAACAAAACTCACAAGTTAACAAAACACACAGAACTCACAAAAACGCTCTTTGCTGCCTCTCTCTTCGTCTCACCTCACTTTTTCTTCGATTTCAAAGAACTGCTCTCTTTGTCTTGAAATCTCTGTTTATATAGACTTTTGAACAAGAATTATTTCCTCTCTTTGAAATTGATAATATTTCTGATTTCTGTATCCTTCTTTGATATGAAAAAGATTTGCTTGCTTTTATTTGTTATACGCAACCTTTTCAAGAAAAGGTTTTGTCTTTGTATAAAGTCGACAACCTTTTAAGAAAAGGTTTTGTCTTATTTATTTATGGAAACATACAATTATTATATTCATTTTTCCATAAATACATTTGTGCCTTAATATTTGTCCTTCGCCTCTTTTTCAATAAAACGACAACTGTTTTAATAAATGAACCTGATTCATAAGCAACCTCTGATATTTATAAGTGAGATGATATATGGTTTTAATATAAATGAGCCTGGTTCATAATTGAAGACATCAAAAGTATTTGTCATTATCAAAAGTAATTAACACAACTTCCATCATTAAGTAACTCTTATTTTTTATATTACATTGATTGTTGTTTTTGTCCATTTTAATTCCCATAGTTTCTGACCGATACTAGGAGTAAAGAATCTCCCTTTGTTCCTTTTGATCCGGAAATTGAAATAACAGTCATATATATGAGGTACATTTTGTAATGGTCGATAAGAATAATCAACGAGTTGTAGATGAAGAGGTTGTTGGAAAACTATATGCATAGCGGAAGCATATTTGAATCTTACTGTTTATATGAATAATAGATTTCCAAATCATTTATGCTAGAACCCATATAATATGCTAGAACACGCAAACTAACTTGATCTTAATTCAAGAATTACCTATTAAAGCATGAGCAGATAGATACCTTGAAGTGAATCTACAAGATAGACAATAACTATGGTCTTCTACATTGATACCAAGTTCACTTCCGAACTCTTTCAATACTTGGGGGGCCAAGTATGAATAGAAACCTTCCATCTTTCTCTAGTTTTCTTTTTAAAAGAAAACTATTGTCTCTCCCCCTTTTCCTTTAGAATTAGGGTTTTGAGTTCTAGTTAGATATGTGCACTATATATATATATATATATATATATCCAAGAGAACCCTAAGCCCGCCTACTTGGCGCCACCACAAACCAGGATTCCCTTTCAATTTATTTTATTTCCAAAACTAGCCTTCTCCTTTCATGAAAAGTTATGACTTTTATGAAATTGTGACTTCAATGTAGAGTTGTAACTTTTATGAAGAGTTATGATTTTTATGAAGAGTTGTCAATTAAATGAAAAGTTACGACTTCAATGAAAAGTTATGACTTTTATGAAGAGTTGACACTTTTATGAAAAGATGTGACTTTAATGAAAGGTTTTAACCTTTACGAAGGGTTGCAACTTTTCCAAATAGTTGTAACCTTTCTGATAAGAAACAATAAACATTTGTGAACACTACCCTTTGTTGTCTACAAATAGTGGGATTTTCTCTCATTTTAAAACAACAAAATTTTTATAACTCTTATTCTCCTTCACAACTAAATATTTATGTACTTTGTTATTGTTGAGGGTCTCACTGATGATTGTTTATGTTACATATCTTGGTATAATTTATTTAGTCATTAAATTATGTTTATATTAGTAAGGATAAATGAAAAGATGTAATAAATTTCATTTTTTTTTACATTATAAATGTTTGTTACCATGTAATCTTTTATGTGAGATAATATATTGTTTTAGTTTTAATAACTGCTAGATTTAAACTATTATTTTATAAATTCTCTCATACTAAATTTGCGCACGAAGCGCGAGTAATTTTACTGATTTTTGTATATAAGAGAACCCTAGGCTCACCTATGTGGCGCCACCACAAGAAAGAACTTCCTTTTAAATTTATTTATTTCTAAAACTACAATTCCTGTTTCATGAAAAGATGTGACTTATATCAAAAGTTGTGACTTTAATAAAGAATTGTGACTTTTATCAAAAGTTGTGACTTTTATGCATGAAAAGTTGTGACTTTAATAAAGAGTTGCAAGTTTTATGAAAAGTTGTGACTTTAATGAAGAGTTGTGACTTTATGAAATGTAGTGACTTATATGAAAGGTTGCAACTTTATCAAATAGTTGTAACCTTTCTGATAAGGCACAATAAACAGTTGTTCGCAGTATCCTTTTTTGTCTATAAATAGAGGAATTTTCTTTTTCTCTTATTTTTAAAAAACAAAAATTTTGATTTTCTTCTTCTACTTTCGCAAAATTAAAGATTCGTGTACTTTTCTCCTCTTGATTGACTGAATGACACCATTGTTTTTTAATCAATATGTTGGTGAATAAAATTGTTTCATCTTGAGATGATGTAATTCTTTAAACCTCTGATATTGAAGGGGAATAGTTTTTTAATGGGACATTGTGCATTGAGTTGACTCAAATTTTTTGCTTTCTATTTCATTTTATTTTTACATATAATGGTACGTTTACACTCATTACATGTTTTGAACTTTGCTTTTATATTTCTGCAAAGTTATTGTCTCCAGTTATATTGAACATATACGCATATAGTACGTATATTCACTGTGCAAAAAATAATTTTTGTATTCAGTTCCAAGAATTTATATTTGATATTCTATATTAAATTTTATAACTTTATATTACTATATATAAACTTGCATATTTTCTATTTTTACATACATATAAAATTTCTCACTTATATTCTATGCAACATAAGTATTTCTTTATATTACGAAATGCCTTTGTATATGTATTCTTATTTTCTTCTTTATTTTCCTTTTAATGTTGATTAAAGAACCAATGATTCTTTTTGTGAATAATTCATTCATTAGAGGTTCTTGAGTTATGTGATAATGACAAATAATCAAATTCATGTTGGAATATTGCTAATACTTTTTTAAGAACCTATTTTTCTATTATTTTTAATATATCGATAATAGTAAAAAATTAATTGCAAAGTCAATGCAATTACTATTTGTATAAAAATACGACATATTTACTAAAATTGGTGTTTTAAGTTAGGATTATTATAGTAATTTAACATTTATGTTAGTGAGTTCATACTTTTAAAGTAATATTATTATTATTATTATTATTATTATTATTATTATTATTATTATTATTATTGTGATTATTATTGTTGTTATTATTATTATTATTATTAATAATAATAATAATAATAATGTTTGTGTGTGTGTGTGTGTGTGTATATATATACATATATATATATATATATATAGAGAGAGAGAGAGAGAGATAGATAGATAGATAGATAGATAGAGAGAGAGAGAGAGAGAGAGAGATTAGTATTATATTGAGTTGTAATATTTTTATTTCTAATTACAAATATTTGATTAAAATCAACTATACGTTGAAAACAACTTTTTAAAACTAACATAAGATATCAAGTGTATCCCACATTATCATAATTTGTAATCAATATTCATTAATTTAATTTAAAGAAAGAGAGAACTCTCACTTCATGAATCAACAGACAATCCTTTTTGTACTTATCATGAGTCCAATTTTTTCAGGTAACTTAAGCTTATGGCTCCTCATTTGACAATCACTTACTTTTTCACTCTGCATCGGTGAAACTGATGGATTCGTAATGATAATTGTTCTTCAAAGAGACACATGCCCATTTCAGAAAAAAGATCTTCAGTTTCCTTTACCCATTCCTCTTTCTCTGGGTGAAGAGGTTCCTCATCTTCAAACTAGAATATTAAAAGAAGTGTTTTTTTGACAAAACATGTTCCTTATCTTCTGGAGGAGTGAGTGTATTATGATCATTGTAGTCCTCTTTATACGAGGATTAACACTCGTCATAATCAAACCCCTCTTCATCCGACTCCTCATCATCATATTCCTCTTCATGACTCCTCATCATTCTTATTCTTAGACTTGTCATAGAACGTGGCTGAAGAAGATATGTTCGGTTGTTGTAGTGGTTTTCATCCTCAACAACAAATTGAGGTACAATAACTATATCAGAGTCACTCTCATCCTCCAAATTATCAGATATTTGCTGATAAGTTCCTGGAATAAACTTTCTCCACTTGTCACCTCTAGAAGGCTCCACCATTCTTCTTTATCTTCCTACCTCTCCAATATTCTCAACAACTTCACAGTCCTCTTCAGACTCCTTGCATCACTAAGAAGAATCAGGACTTTGTTCTTTTCACCCTCAATAATAAGAGGACGACTCCCCAATGGGATTTCCATATGAAAGTCCATTTCTCGTGAGTCCCATCGTCCACCCATATTTCACACCCACATTCACAAGTTGTGTATCCAATTCTGTAATGGGACACTTACAATTTCGACACAACCATTTTGAAACAAAGTCATCTCCTAAATCCATAATATGCACCTAAGTCAAATTACACAATCATTAGTACACTAATAATTGATGAGAAAATAATTAAGTTTGTCTTAGACTTCCAAAATGACAAATATTTTTTTATTTTGGAAGTCAATAATGAACTTAATTATTTTGTGATCAATTTTTAGTGTACTAATGATTATGCAATTTGACTCAGGTGCATATTTATGGATTTAGGAGATGACTTTGTTTCAAAATGGTTGTGTCGAAATTGCAAGAGTCCCATTACAGAATTGGAGACACAACTTGTGAATGTGGGTGTGAAATATGGGTGGACGATGGGAGTCACGAGAAATGGACTTTTGTTGGGGATATCCCATTGGGGAGTCCTCCACTTACTGTTCAGAGTGAAAACAACAAAAGTTCAACTTCTTCTAAGTGATTACGAGGAGTCCAAAGGAAACTGTGAAGTTGTTGAGAATATTGGAGAGGTTGGAAGGAAAAGAAGAATGATGGAGCCTTCTAGAGGTAACAAGAGGAGGAATTTCATTCCATGAACTTGTGAGGAAATATATGATAGTTTGGAAAAGGAGAATGATCATTATGTCGTAATTGTACCTCACCTTTTTGTTGAGGGTGAAAACCACAACAAAGACCGAACAGATCATCTTTGGCCATGCTCTATGGACAAGTCTAAAAATTAGAATGAGGAGTCTAATAAGGAGGAATTTGATGAAGCGGAGTCAGATGAGGAGATTAGAGGAGTTTAAATCCTCCTCTGAAGAGGACTGCGATGATTATAATAAACTCACTCCTCCATAAGAGAATGAACATGTTTCTATCAAAGAAACACTTCACTTAATATTCTTGTTTGAAGAAGAGGAACCTCTTCCTCTAAAGAAAGAAGAATGAGAAAAGGAAATTGAAGATCTTTTTTCTGAAATTTGCATGTGTCTCTTGGAAGAACTAATTGGATTTATGAATCCTACAGGTTTGCTTATCTAGAATAAAAAGTAAGTGAGTGTCAGACGGGGAACCATAAGCTTAAGCTAGATGAACATATTGAACTCTTCGCAATAATTTCTAATATCCTACAAAGTGTATGAAACTATACATAAACTAGAAATTTAAATTTAGAAAAAAATACTAATAAAAATAACTGATAAAATGAGGGACAAAGACATATAAAAATATAAAAAATAAATGATGCAACACTATCTAGACAACTAATTAGGTTGCATCTTGATTGTCAATCTCCCTTTTACAAATTCACTAAATCATCTTTAAGTTTTCAATAATAGACACATTATACTCTTGAAATGTCATACAAAGCTAAGAAGCGGGAAAGGGGTTGGGGAAATAGAGTCTTTTACAAAGATAATAGATTGAATCGTGATATCTAGTATAAAATCACAAAAACACTCAAATTATATAAGAATATAAATTACGTTATCTGTAACACCAAGTAATTCTTGTTTGGTTCAAGTCTTGGATTGCCATATACTTGCATCTACAATAGACGCAAATAAGCACAAAGATATATTATTATTGAAGTTGTAAATAATATTTCAATATATTAAAATCATCATAGGAATAAAAAATTAAATGCCATATTGTGGATGTTCCACGATACAGACAAGATACATTATGAGGAATTATGGACACATCTAAAGCCTTGAGAGCCTTTTGCATCTAGGCCACATTGTTATTTCAAAAATTATTTCAAATTAGATTAGAAATCCAAAGTGTAGTGTATAGTTCCCTGTCATTATATAGAGTCTAATATGGATAAAATTAACATAATCGATTAATAAACACTAATATTATATTCCTTAAATTTAATATTAGCAATACATATTATTGGGATGGAAAAGAAAGCCTTTGATTAAGAGATCAAAAGCATTTGGATATCTCAATCTCTGATTTATCTGAAAAATCAAAGATACATCAAAGAGGAGGAAACAAATAGAAGCAAATGTAGAAATGAAGGAGAGGATCTTACAGAGGATGTCTTAAATAACACTCATGATTTGGTACCTCTTTCAAAATTATCTTCGAATCCACTGCATCCATTGAAAGATACCTCTACAAAATGAAAAAAATAAGATTAAATAATGATAGAACTTGAAGGAAATAAGATTATAAATGGAGGTAGCTAATTACTTCTGTGAGCAGAGAAAGAAGAGAAGATAACAGAGGTAGGTGTGAATCACCCACAACCAAAAGAAATGGAAAACTAGGGATCTATTAGTTTGTAGAGATGGAGGAGGAGACAAGGAATGGAAAAAGTATGAGAAGACAGTAGGAGGATAAGAAAGATAAAATTCTTTGTAAGAAAAATCTATAAAGCCCTAGCCAGTTCTCTTAATGGACTGGGCCTAGATACTTTTCTGTTGCTTTTTGTTTAATTCATTTGGGCTTGTTTATCCATTTTTTGCATAATTTTTTTAGGAAAAATTAGTAAACTAGTCAAATAACTTAACTTAATTAGTAAAAACCTCCATACTTTATAAATATTAGTAAAAATGTAAAAAATGTCATTATTTTAGAAAGGATTGTGTATTTTAATTTACTTCCTATTTAACTCATTTTAATTACAAATTTTCCAATTAATCCTCTCTCACATGTATTTAAAAAAATGAAGTATTTTCTCTCTCTCATATTTTCATCTTCCAATTCTTCTCCATTTCAAAATCTGCCTCTCTTCTTCTTCTTCTTCTTTTTTCCAGAAAAATATATTTATAAAGATATTCACACAATCTCTTTTATTAAAATATGAGTCTTTATCCGTCTTTTAATACTTGTTTTATGATTTTATTTTTGTGTAAATCGTTCAAAATTATTGTTTGTAGTTGAAATCACTTTTTCGGTTTGATAAACTCTAGATCACTCTCCAATGGCAGAATCTATTAGAATTACTAGAGGTATTCAACTTAATCAACAATGTTCTATTTTTCAAATATCATAATTGAAACTTAGAACACAACTGACGATAATTTTATATTTTAATTTGTTTATTTACATTTCAATATCACTTTGTATGCAAATAAAAACTATTTTTTTTAATTTTATATTCATCATAATGGTATACCAACAAAGTCACATTTGTATTTCAACTTAAGTGAGTATTTATTGTGCTCATTTTGTATTTCAATCTTAATTTTCAATGACAAAAAGTTTGTATTTCTTTTTCATTATGTTTTCATCATAATTGTATACCAACAACTTTTATATTTTATGTGTTCACTTTACAATTCAAATTAAAATTGAATACCAAATTGTGGTGAGTATTTTTCTGTGATCATTTTGTATTTAATTCTCACATTGTATTCAGAAAAGTTTGTATTTTTTGTGTTCATCATAATGATATACCAACAAAGTCAATTTTTTATTCCAACTGATGTGAGTATTTATTGTGCTCATTTCGTATTATAGTCTCAATTTCAATGACAAAAAGTTTGTATTTCTTTTTTTTTTTTATGTTTTCATCATAATTGTATATCAACAAATTTTGTATTTTATGTGCTCACTTTATCATTTAAATTAGAATTGGTATTTTACTTGCAAACTAAAATTGTATCCTAGTGATCAAAATTGTATTACATAACTGCCAAATATATATATTTTTTTATTTGTATTACAAAAAAATTACGAATTGTATTCCAATATAATCTAGTCATTACATATGAATACGATTAAAGAAAGATACATGATTCTAGAAAAAGAATAGCATACATAATGAAAATACTACAATCTGTTGAGGTTGATACAATATTCTAAAAAAATACAAATTTTAAAAACGCGATTTAATCAAATTCATTTCAACATATATTGAATATTATCAATAAAAATTTAAAAATCGATACTAAAAATTTGATGAACATGTGGGATGAGTTCTTTGTGTTTATTTTTTTGAATTTGTGCTTACTTCGGAATTTTTGTAACTGATGAGACTTTTAAGCAATTGTTCCTATTTAAAAAAATTCTCTCCCTTAAATTTCTCCTTTTTGTTAGTTAACAATTATATTCTTTAAATAAAATTTAAACAAGATACATAATAAACTAAATATTTGACATTTTTACTAAATATTAAAAGTGTTGACAATGGATGCTATTAAATGTGAAAATATTGACATTTTGAAAAATTTCTCATTTTTTTATAAAGGGTCATTAAGCTCTATCAAAATTATCTAAAAATATAAAAATTAAATTAAATTAAATTATATAACAAAAATAGAAATTTCTGATATGAATATTGTCATATAACACCAACGGTTCAATATACAATTCAGATACAACTTATTGAAAATTAATATTGCATTTTAATTGCACCGATCAAGTGAATTATGAGTTTTCTATAACATGTATAGAAAAATAATGTAGGAACACATGTAACACCTTACAACTCTACTCGTCGTAATTATATGAGTCTTAACACGACGATGTCCTACTTGCACATTTTATTACATTCGAACAATTTGATAAGCACATTAGATTTCAAGATGATAAGTAGGAATTATTTAGTTTTTTATCCAAATTTCAATTAAACTTTTTCAAACTTTGGACGATTCTTTCAAAATTATCATTTCTAGTTGTGAAATTATATAAAAATGAGATAAACTAATGAGATGATAAGGAAGTATCATATAGTTTTTGTTTTATCCGATTTCAATTTAGATCTTTCAATTTTTGGGAATTAATTTATTCTTTTTAAAATTATGATTTCTAATTTTGGATTTATATGAAAATGAGTAGTTGATGATACTTCAAAATTTTAAATTTTTTTAGAAAAATAATTAATTTTGTTATCAATAATTTAGTAAAGTCTAAATAATAGTATGAATAGAATCTGACCGGAGAAGAAGAAGAAGAAAAAGAAAAGAAAAAAAATGGAGTGAGATTCAATTTGACATAGGGGGTGGGAGGTGAAGAAAAAAAAATGGAGAGAGGTGAAAGATGAAATGAAATTTAAGATAAATCAAAATTCAAAATTCAAAAAGTGAGAGAGAGAGAGAGAGAGAAATAAAGAAAAAAATAAAGGAAAAACTTAAAATGAAAAAAAATACATTTTTAATTGAATTAACATGTGTCATGTATTGATTGGTGTTTGAACACACTTACTTCTTAAATTTGGGGCTGATCAAATAATGGTATAATAATACCGGTTCATAATTGTTTAGTGGGGTAATATGACAATTATAAAGTTAAAGTGTCTTTTTAAAAATTCTGAACAACTTCAATGGTTACTTTATATCTTTTCTTTTAAAAATAACATATAGAAATAATAAAACCTAATGATCAATTATCTTACAAAAATATATACACAAAGGTTTTATGATGTTGATAAAATCTTGTACTAAGTTATCAAACATTATGAAAAAGTTGATTCCTTGCGTCCTTGCGTTTTCATCTACATTAATGAATGGTCTCGTTTTTTCTTTATTTATCTCTTTTCACCTAATCTTGAAGCACTTGTTTGAACCATAAGTTTTTACATATATATAACGATTGAGTTTCGTCGTTATAGAAATGCTAATGGGAAAAAATTGAGACTACAGAAACATTTTCATAGTACTAAGACTTTCACAACTTTGTCCAGATTTGGAGGAATTTAGAATTATCACGGTGCCAGGAAATTCGGTAGCAAACAGACAGATTAAATATGGATTTGATTACATAATAGGTTAGATAATTCATTTACAAATTCGTGCGGCTTTACGAAATTGAATTCGGATAAGTAGATCATCGGGAATTTATTTTGGCGTTTAGGGCATTTTCTGAGGTAATGAGTTCAGAGGGTTTGTAAAAAGGGACAAGTGAAATTCTCTTAAGGATCTCACTGCCTCGTTTCGTGTCACTATAGCTGCTATAGCGGAAGTGATGTCGTTGTAGCGGGCGAAGTGGGGATGGAATGAAAAGATTTTGAGATTTTTCAAGAGAAGCTCACTGGTTCACTTTGTGCTGCTGCAGTGGGATTAGTATCGCTGCAGCGACGCCGCTAAAGCGGAATTAGTGTCGTTGTAGCGGGATGATGGATTTAAAATTCGTAAATAAAACCCTTATACAACCTTATATTGTATTTTACGACTTTTTGGGCTAAGAACCGACCCCTGGGCTATTCTAACTCGCTTTCCACCATTCTTGAAGCTAGAAGTAAGATTTTCACTCCCCTAACTTATTTTTCGATCCGTAGAACATTTTATAAACATTTTATAATGGGTTAATATTAATAGGAAAGGAATTATTGAAGAATCCTCTGGTGGAATTAACCCTAATTGACTAGTTGGAGTCATGGATTTTGAACTAGGGTTCATAGATTGTGAATTTTCCGAGAATTTAGTGTTTTCTTATTGATTTTCGTATATAAATGGTTGATTTTAGGCCACGAACAAGAGGAACAAATTCGGAAATGGAAGGATCAAGTTGTTTAGGTTTCAAGCTTGTTTTTAGGTAGGTGATAGTTGTGATTCTATGATGTGTGGTATATGTTTGTCTTCCTTCATTAAGATACTTGTTTATTTATGCATGTTGCAATATTGATCATAGAAAATGTGATGTGTGATTGTCATTACCATGAAATCATGAACTAGTGAATGATCATTAAAGATGTACTTGTAATTGTGATTGTGGTGTGTGATTGAGGATCAGATTGCCACGTTCCGACATAAAATTTGATCGGATTGTGCCGGCAAGCCAACAAGTTGACTTTGAGTTCCGTGAGAGGACCAACTACGTGAAAGCATGTGAATAGTGTTATTGTATTGACTTATTTATGTTGCACTAGTGGGATAGTCGTGTGATCATACCAGTACACTATGATTGTGTATTGATTCTGCACTTGGTCTTATTTTTGTTGAGTACAGGACATCTTCACTCGACTGTTGAAAGACCTAGCATAGTAGATCATTGATCGCTCCGAGTTCAAGGGTGAGCCACAACGTTCGGGCTGCCAAGGAACTCTCCTTGGTCTATGTCCACCATTTGGGACTTCGATATTGTTTTAGTTACTATTTAGTTGATTATAGATTCTGTTAGTTGAATATCGTTATAGTTTTCGTACATTGACTTTCCGATTCTAGGTTTATTTTTCTGCATTGTTAGTTCGTTATTTCATCCTTATTTAGTAATGAAACCTTGTCTTAAGCTATTTAACTTACTTCCGTAACTTAAAAATCTTAGTTTTAGATTTTTTTCTTTAGTTGGTTGCTAGTAGTGGTTCTCCCACCGAGTTGTAGTGTGGGTGTCAATTACAACGGTCTAGGTCGTGACATTATAATAGTAATTAATGACTTTTTTATGTATTTGATACCTGTCATTTGAATTTAGTTGGTGCTCATTAGTAAATATTGAATGCAACTTTATAAATTCCCCTCCTTTAATGATGACTTTTTTTTTTGAAAGATAACGGACTTGAATACAAAAAATGCTTGCATGTCAATATTATTGTATGATTTATTGAAATATTGTAAGTTCTGCAAAACTCCAAGATACAAAAAGTTCAAAGGTGAATCAATGGCAGTAGTTTCTAAACTTTAAAAATTTCAGCCAAAGTGTTTAGATATTTCCATTGATACATGATTTCAAGGACAAGTTTTTCTTATTAGAAATATACTTTCTCCACCTATGTTGACGGGTGGGCCATTGCAATTAGTTTCGGTCACATCCCAACCTTGGGCAATACAAAACAAAATGTTTATAGCCCTAGGATAACTAGTTTTGAAAATAATATCGAATAATTAATTTGAATTATTCTTATCATAGTAAATTACAAATCATTTTATAGAAATTCTTAATTGCACTCCTCTAGAGGAATTTTAAAATTTTCTATTAAACACTTATGTAATTCTCCATGTTAAG
The DNA here is from genome assembly GCF_001406875.1 of Solanum pennellii. Lineage (NCBI taxonomy): Eukaryota > Viridiplantae > Streptophyta > Magnoliopsida > Solanales > Solanaceae > Solanum > Solanum pennellii. The sequence continues at coordinate 68,437,071 of NC_028641.1, forward strand.
ATTACATATACTAACCAATATATTAAATTACTGACAAATTTGATTTAATGATTAATTTTCTATAAAGCACATTAACTTATTTTATGTGTCGCATTCATAAATCCACTTGCAAGGTTTGAAAGGATGAAATCTTATAAGTATCTCAAAAAGGCATATCAATCAATCTATATAACGAGACATGTCTTCTACCAACTAACTTATTATTTCAGCAATGTATATTATTATCATCCAATCTATCAGGCATATTGATCTATCTCAGAATCTCACCTTTTAAGAAATTAAAACGATAATTAATATATACAAATCATAATAGTTATATCAGGATTAAGAATATAATACATTTAATATTTTAGAGAATATGTTTTTGTCAGCCGGTCTAAAACAACTATCTCTTCTCCGTTATATTCAATACATACAAAATGCACTAGCAAAAGAAGTTGGAATTATATGGTTTCCATAATCAAGATAAAGTACATATTATATTGTGCTACAATCACAGATGACATGTCTAATTTTCATCCTAGATTGTGAAAAAAACTTTTTACTTATAAGAACCGATGATTTAATCCTTTGTGTATAAGCTAACACTCTACATACTAAATCATCTATTTTATAAGTAGACATACACCATAAACGAATATATGATCTACTAAAACTGAATAAATATTTATTCTATAATAAGTATTATATCTTAACATTTGGTTAATAACATATATCCCAACAATCTTCATATGTAGACTTTTAATCATCACAATTGTTATAATGTACTATATCTAAATGGATGGTTAATAATATATACCCTAACAATCTCCCACTTAGCTATTTAATCTTGAAAATTGTTAGAATACTTTGTCTAAACACATGATTAAGAAAAGTTGGTTCCATTAATTTCTTAAATTGTATTTGTGTATATAACTTCTCTTGATTTTTTTCCCACTTATCATTACATCTCAAAGTATAATTGTGTAGGAATCTTGCAGATATCACTATGTACATATTTCAAAGTAATCATGAATGTCGAAACTTCATGACTTTGTTTTCTTTGATAATATCTCTAATTTGTTGATAATAATCATTTCCTAGAAATAATCTTGCCCCTATAATTTGCATTTTGGCTTCTCTATGTTGGATACCTTTAAAAGGGGAATCAATTCATTAATATTTAATTTACGATATGCAAATAAGTCATAAAGGAACGAGAAGAGTCATCTATTGATTTTGGATCTCTAATACATAATTAAAATTCCTATTAGACTAAGAACATTTTATCTTCACATATTTTAACCTCTTCTTCTATCCAATACAAGATTAAAAGCATGCGACAATTCTCACCTCCTTTATAATTGTTCAATAATTTAGTGATATGACATTATTTTGTTTTATTTCAACTACATAATAATCAAGTCTTTACAATTTATGGGTTGTCAAAAAATTGAATTATAATTTAATTGTTCATGTGAAGGATTAGTATGGATATAGTGCAATGCACGTATCCAGAACTAGTAAGAAATAAATGAATGCTTGTGAAAGTTGTAAATGTATAGTTTAGAGTCTAAGTGGGAAACTGTTAGGGTATATACGCTTACCTCCTAGAGATAGCTAAATAAGAAGACGATAAATATTGCTACACTATTGAGTATTACTAAGATACCAAAAGTTTGAGAATATATATATATATATATATATATATATATATATATATATATATATATGACGACAATATTCTCAGCATTCCAAACAAAATTATCTTATTCTTTCATTCATACACGTGAGGAGCACAACATAAAAAACACAATTATTTTTTGAAATAATAACTAAATGACTCATATTTTAACATGAAAGACATTTTTGTTACGTACCTGGTAAGTTTAGACCTAGGATATAATATATTGTTTCATCCAAATTGTGAGAATTAGCTATATGCTAAATGTCCATTTACATAAGATAAATTTAATTTATCACGTAGAAAATTCATCATTAATTTCTGCTAATTATGATGGAATAAATCAAAAGATCTGCAACGATGTTTATTGTAGTTATTACATAGTATTTAAGATAATTTATGAATACAATTCATTGATTTTTTTTTTATAGTTTTGCACGGTAGGAGTATCTGAAGAGATTGTTTTAAATACTTCAAAACTTTTGATTTTCTTCTATCTTTTAATAATACAAATATCATTGTATTTATATTAATTCATGTCATAAGTTGTGTTTAACTTCCAGAAACATAAAGTAATATTATGGAGTTTCCAGTTTAGAATATTGTAAAACTTCTAATTTTCTTCTGTCATTAATAATACAAATATTCATTGTTTTTATATTAATTCATGTCATAAGTTATGTTTTAACTTCTGATACGTTGAAGTAAATTATGTGATTTTCCATTTTAGAATATTATTATTATTATTATTGTTATTATTGTCCACAAATATATAAGAATAGTGTTTAATAGAATATGATAATATTTATTAATAATTAATGTGTATTTACACTTTTGTTCATCAATATTACGACAATATCACATTTTCACAATTTAACTCTTGATTTGGAGGTTTCCCACTTATAATATAATACAATATGATTTTTTGAAAAAGGGTTAAAATGCCCTTTAGACTATGTAAAATGAATAAAAATATCTTTTGTTTAAAGGTTGGCTCAAAAATGCACGTGTCAATACTTTGGTTCAAAAATACCCATGCAGTTAATACTTTGATCCAAAAATGCCCCTATAATTACTGAATAGATCAAAAATGTCTTTTTCCAAATAAATATATTAGTTCTTTTCTTCTTAAAACACATGTTATTCCTAATAAAAATATATTAAAAGAGCCAAATTCTTGTTTTCTTTCTTTTAAAATCACTTTAACAATAAAAATATAGGAAACAAAGCTTCTTTCTTAATTTCATTTTATCAATTAAAATAGAATAAATTCATGTCCCTTGCGAAAGATAATATATGTCACATATATAAGATCATAGTATAATCATCATTAATTTTCATTTATAGAATGATAAAATTTAATTATAATGAAATAAGAAAAAAAATATTTAAAAAAAATTAAAGTATGATAATCATTTGCTAATTTTAAATATTATATTAGAAAAAGGACGTGTTAAAAAGAAAATAAATAATATATTTATTTAGAAAATAGGCATTTTTGATCCATTAAATAACAATAAGGGCATTTTTGGATGAAAGTATTGACGACAAGAACATTTTTTATTCATTTCACATAGTTTAAGGACATTTTTTTACCCTTTTCCTTTATTTAGGTGAATAAATTTATATTTTCATATCATAATATTTTATAATCACGTCAGGAAATGATTTCGGTTGCTAAAAAAACTAATATCTTATTAGTTATAAATTTGGTAGTTAAAAGAGAAAAGTTAAAGACCAACCCGTTTAAAAGTCAAAACATGCAATTTTATGATTTTTATTTGGTTTGAGCAGTCATGTGTTACTTCCTCTATTACAAGATAAATAGTCTTTTAAAATGTCACTTGTGAAATTTATATCTCCTACTTTTATTAGAAAAGTCATTTTTCTTATTTTTATAAATCAAAAACTCAAATTTTTTTAAAGGAAAAAAGTGACCAATCAAATATTTTAATAAATTAATGTATTTCAAAATTTTGTGTATGAGTAGTGCTTAAAAGGAATTGAGAATTGGAGTATTATTGGTACTGGAGTTAGACATTGAGAATTGGACAATATAAAAAGACAACTCACAAGACTACTTTTAGACTAAAGTCATCTTTTTATATTATCCTTTTAATTTCAATGGTCAAAAGTTACCCATCAATATTATCATCTTATATTGTTTAGTCAAGGGATAAAAGACATAAGATACCCCTATAATGGCATGAAAAGTAATTTACACACCAATAGTTTATTACGTTAAGTATTTAATATAAGCTTTTGACATGACATTAACTAACAAAATATCATCTAAACAATTTTTAAAATTTATGTGTCATGCAATAAGTATTGAATGACTGTTTGTGATACATAAGGAGGATGAATTGAGACAACTTAATGGACTTATTAAGTGTGTTCTTTCCACTCTCAATACAACTCATCATCACCCTCACCAGCGTAGCCCCACCCACCCACCACTCAACTCTCATGTCTCATACACAACCTTCCCTTCCTCTCCTCCTAAGGATACACATCAATCACATCTCATGGTAATGAAAGCACACATACATACTATATCTCATTCATTAAAAGAACACACAAGTACTGATAGATTTTATTTTTTTTTTTGAATAAAAGAAATGGATATAGAAAACCGCGTTCAAAGAAGATATTCATGTCTCTAGGATTGGTTCATCATTTGAAGACTATACAGGTTGATGTGATCTCTCGGCAAATAATATATATTGTATAAGTGAAGAGTAATATTGGAAAAAGTATAATATTTCTAAAAGGAAAGAAGTTGATGAATCCATATTCATACTCACATTCTCTAAACCATACCATCGAAGCATACCTCAAGCTTATCTTCTTTAGTCATTTCTTCAACATATTCCTTAATATCGAAACTCGAATTTTTAAGATGAGAGATGTACCATAAATGGATAAACTTTAATGACACAATATCTCCAGAACTGTTTGGGATGTCCATAAGCTCATCACATCTACTCATATGAGTCATATCTAACATCTCGATGGGTCATGAACTCTCGATGTATTTCCGAGTATCATATATATAAGACTGAGAGAGTGCTTGGTATCTGAGGTATATCATTTCATGATATCACATTACATTACATCATTTATTATTATTGATTACGTGCTTTATTGGTGGTTGTACATTACATGAAGTTAGATTATCCTTGTTTGATGATACTTGACAGGTAAGTATAATATAAACTTGTATAAGTAAATGACTGATTTTCTTATATAAACTCACGTCGCTATGAGATATACTAGGTACACGTGGTTTCGTACTCATACTATACTTGTTGCACACTTTGTGGTGCATATTCGATTTCGAGTACAAGCACATCTCGTGGAACTTTTTGAGTCCGAGCTTGGATTATCTTTGAGTTGTGGTGAGCCGCTTGGTTGTTCTATGGCCCACATTTCCCTCTATCTTTTATTTATTCAGTTGTTTTAGTATTAAGACAGATATCATGTTTGAATTTGTCATTTTAGTTTTAGTCTTGCGTCATATTTAGAAGCACTTGTACTTATGACACCAATTCTTTGGTTGTATTTTAGCTTTCCGCAATTCATATTTATAAAGAACTTATTATTGGAGATTTTTACTTGTTGTTTACCTTTTAACCTCATTAGTTATTTAAAATTGGTAAAATATGTTGAGTTGATTGGGAACATAGATGTCATCATGACTTGTGAATTTGAGTCATGACACTATAAGCATTTTATCATTATTTTGTTGTAAGTCATACCACATGATTAAAAAAAAAGTACTATTTTCTTCCAAACATTTTTTTACAATCAATCAATTGTATAACGTCTTCCGTCCAAATACAACAATGATATTGTTGCCCTTATTAGTTCTACAAAGATTGATGACAACTTCTCTTCTGCGGTCCATGATTATGACCTGAAAGAGAATCAAAAACGAAGAAAGAAATGATATACCAAGGTGAGGGGAAATGAAAGGGAAAAAAATAAAAGAGGCCCATCTGTTTCTTATTTAATTATGTAACATTTGGTTTTCATCTGTAATTCATTGAACAATATAATTAGAAGTCTTTTTACCTATAATTCATTGAACATTATAATTAGGAGTCTTTTTATCTACTTGATAATAATTACTTCATAATAATTTAATATTAATTCACCATACAACATGAATAAATTGTAATAGAATATTTGTTAAATTTAATATTCTCTTAATGCGTAACTCTCCCTTGTAGGAATTTAAATTTACTATTTATTAGATGATTAATAACTTTTGTATTTGATATAGAAACAAAATAGTAATCTAACTTTTGCCTAATATTCTTTGCACTTTTAGTATAATATGATGATTTGATATGATTTGTTCATCTTATAAGGTAAGTTTTGACCCGCTAAAATTTTATATACCATGGAAATTATGGGTTGCGAAGAGGATTGTCACTCTCAAAACATTGATAGGGTACCACAAGCAATAACTCCAGCTGAGGTAGATCAAGAAGCTAAGAAGACACCAACGATTATAATTGGCAAGTGGTTCTCATGGGTTGTGGACGCTGTCCGTAATATAGTACTGCATAATGTTGTCAACTCAATCAACATCCAGCAGGTTTTGTAGACAAATTAAAGTTGAATCTTAGATCATTCAATTGGACGATATTTACATAAACTAGATAGATAGAGTTTTATATGTGGAAAATCCATTCGAGAAGGTGCTCTCTTGTGTTGAGAGTAGATTTTCATTGCATTCCATTGCTATTCCATTGCAGCAGTGGTTGGAATCTTTTGATCCATTAGGTACAGGCCATGTAGAAAACAATAACGGATAGTACTAAAAAGAAAATACTTATGTGAGTCAAAAAGGAACACAATCTTAGGATACTTTAACAACGTAACATATACTCACTGAAATTCCACAAGTGGGGTTTGAAGAGGGTAGAGTGTACTCAGGACTTACGCCTCCGACCTCATGAAGGTAGAGAGTCCGTTTTCGAAAGACCATCTACTCAAGTAACACATGTCAACAAACATTTTTTTACAAGTTGTAATTGAAACTTTGTGATATATACTAACTGTCTAGTTATGTGCCCTTTTCATCCATTCATTCCCAAGTTGTCATTCTCAAAGTACCCCTTCTACTAAACAACTATACATTCCAACTTCGTGAATGCACATCTAGACACCTCAACTCTATCATACAATGTGGCTCGTGAACACCCAACACTAACATAACACATATATTGTGAAATGTGTCTATATGATCATTTTGTAAGTTGTGGTGAGCAAAGATTACAACATCAACACGAGAGTTGCACACTTTAGAAGAATAAAAAAGTACATAAGATCGCATGGTTATGAAATGCAGACACGCATACGTTATCTCATCCGTTATAATAAATAACACAAGTACAGATAGCTAGCACTGTTTAGATTATTAACCACAATGTTATCAATAAACGAAAAAATGGATATAGAAAAACCGTGTTGGAAGAAGGCATACATGTCTTGAGGATCGGTTCATCATTTGAAACTTACAGGTTGATATGATCTCTCTGCAAAGAACATATATTGTATAAGTTAAAAGTCATTTTGGAACAAAACATAACATTTCTAAAAGGAAATTTTTATGTACAAAAGAAGTTAATGAATTCGTATTCATACTCACATTGTTAAGACCATATACCATTGAAGCATACCACAAGCTTGTCTTCCCCAGTCATTTCTTCAACATATTCCTTAATACTGAAACTCAAATTTTTAAGCTGAGGGCTGTACCACACATTGATAAACTTTAATGACGCAATATCTCCAAAACTGTCTGGGATGTCCATAAGCGTATCACATCTACGTATATGTAACATCTCGAGCATGGGAAAGGATTCCTCTCCATCAACCTGCCATTCAGAAAATGACACATTAACCAATTTTAGAGATTTGAGATACTGGAAGGTGACATCTTCCATGTTCTATTCTTTCCCCTCCTCGATAGTTGTGTCCTTTAGACATAGTGCTTGAAGATTGGTTAGTCTAGCGATTCTTGAAAGTGTACCGGATGTCAGAGCAAGCCCTTTCAGCTTCAGTATCTTCAACTTCAAAGGGACGCGGTGTGTATATTCACTTAATGAATCCCAAGAAGCAGTTAAATGGAGTTCTTCAAGTTCGTTAAGCACATCCAATCTTGGAAAACAAATCTTCTCTGCTGAACAATCTGGTAGTTGTTTGATACAGACTCTAAGGTTTTGAAGATTAGGAAACCTTTGGAAAATATCCTCCGTGTCCTCTAAACCAGGAAGGTAGAGCTTATATAATGTTCTCAAATTCTCTAACCTTGAGTCCTTGTCTAACACAGTTGTTTCGTTGATGTATGTATCATAGAAAGAACAAATGTTCATACGCACATTTTGTAGCTTTGCAAGGCTCCAAAAACAAGGCGATAGTACCATGCATGATCCTTTCAGGTTATTCACCACCAGAATTTCTAGATTGCAGAGGTTTGAAAATGACGGAGGGAGAGCATTTGCCTTCGTCTGAATGCTTAAGTACTTCAAATGAACGAGCATACCGATTTCATTCAGCAAAGAATCTGTCAATGTTATGCCGTTCAAATCCAAACTTTTGAGAAGCCTCAAGTGTTTTAGGTGACTGTTGTAGGAAAGACAATCCGTAATCCCATTGTAGACCTTCAGAGAGAGGAGGTGTTTAACATAATGATTCTTCTTGTCTGGATTGAACAGGACAAAATTTTCATCCAAATGAAAGAGACGTTGATCATAACGAATGGTAATTCCACGTGGCATCAGGTTTGAAGAAGAAGACGGAGTGTTTGAACCTCCTATGAAGTCAAACAACTTTTCCTTTCTAGATTTTATGTAACAAAAGTCATGCACAAGATCATGAATTTTGAAAATAAACTTAAAGAAAGGTATTACCAAGCTACTGGAAATTAACTCATCCACATAAATCTCCACTACTTCTTCTGCACTTTTCATCTCAGTCTGCTGCAGAAGTCCTTGAGCAATCCATAAATCTTTCAACTCGGATATCATTATATCTTTGTCCTTTGGATAACTTGCAAGGTAAACCAAACACGGCTTTACGTGATCTGACAAATGGTCATAACTTAATTGTATAACCTTCACCACTTCCTCTTCATCTTTAAAAATAAAGGAACTCAAATTATTGAGAACTTCAAGCCACAAAGCCTCTTTCTTTTCCTTCCTTGAAATGACTCCACCGATTAGATCAAGTACTAAAGGAAGCCCATCACACTTTCGAGCTATCTTTTCTCCGACATCCTTTAGTTCATCAGGGCAACCTTCTTCTCCGAACACCCTTTTCTCTAATAACTCCCAATTTTCTTTTGGTTTTAGCAATCGAAGATAAAGAGGATCACTGTAGCATTTTCCATGCAAAGCAACTTCCTTTTTCCGACTTGTTAAAATCACTCTGCTTCCTTTCTGAAATTCAGGAAAAGGTCTTGTTAGCTCATCCAATGTTGCAGTATCCCACATGTCATCCAAGACAATAAGGTACCGCTGTCCACACAGTTTTCTCCGCAGCTTATCAACAACATCTTCATCTATGTCATCCTCACTAAATTTTTCTTTCAAACCAATAACTTGATTGAAAATTTTCTGCAACAACTTTTTCTCATTACGTTCCTGGTCGACTGTGCACCAAGCAAAAACGTCGAAATGATCAACAATGGACTTATCATTATACACTCTGTAAGCCAAAGTAGTTTTTCCAAGCCCTGGCATGCCGACTATGGAAATAACATATATCTCAGCTGGTCCGCTGGTGAGCTTCCTAATTATCCACTCTGTCTCCTCCTCAAAACCTACAATTATTTTACCAACTGTCGGTGACTTGCTTTCAACCGACTTGTTGGGAGCGTTTGCAACAATAATACCGCTGCTCTTGGGGATCTTCTCTTGTACCTCTTTTCTGACAAGCTTGATTTTTTTTACGGTATCAAGAAGTACGAAGATAAGCTGCAATAAACCATGATCTCGGGCAAGAATTGAATTAATGGCATGTTCCGTCTCATATGCCACATCTAGAACACGAGTCCAAAGATCTCTATGCAACTCTTGCTCAGCATACCCGAAGTATGATCTTATGATTTCCAGGTCTTCTTTCACCTGCTTAATTTCTTCTTTTATCAAAGCAACTGAAGAAGCATTGGAATCGACCAAGTCTTTTAAGTTTGTGAGTAGAAAAGTCATGAAAAGCGGTCCATCACTCACGGGGAAGCAGAGCTGAGGTGAGTCGGCACGGGCTTTCAAGAAAACATTCGTGAGATCTTCCTTCAGGAGTTTAATATTTTCCAATAAGTTTAGACTTGCACAACTTGTTGCATTCATACTGTCTTCACTCGTTGATTTCTCCACTAAGTTGTGAATAAGACTGGATACCTCCTCGATAAGGGCCTCAACAACTTCCAAGAGAAGAAATAATTTGTCATGATGAATAATGTCCTTGGACACATCATAAAGAATAATTGAAAGAGTTGGTTTTGGTTCTTGTGGAATCAAACTAAATGGAAGATGAATTAATATGAATATTTGGTAGGAAGATAATTAGTACAAAATACAAGTCAAAGATTGTATCTTGGTAGGTGAAAGTTAGGCAAACCATAAAATGGTTTGCTATCTTAACCTTGACAATTTTGACACATAGTGATGTCATGGATGACATCAATAGGATGAATTTATTCCTATAAATAGGTAGCTCTTAATTCATTTTCAAATCATCCTTTCACTTGCCTTCTCACCTTCTAAGGCATTGTGTTCTCTCTCTTGTAGTATTTCCCTTATATTCTTTGTATAGTGAAATAAATATTGGTGCAGTTGTTCTTTGGTGGACGTAGGATCATTTTGATCCGAACCACGTTAAATATTGTTGTTCTTCCTTGTTCTTTAGTTTCACGTTTCCGCTAACAATTGGTATCAGAGCAAGGTTCTGTCTGAGTATGCTCTGTGGTTGCAGCACAGTCTGAACTTCCACATCAGAAAAGGATTACTTTGGTTTTCTGTAGTTCCAAATACATTGTAGTAGAATAGGAAGAACAAGTAAAAAAAAAATGAGTTCCATGAAGTTTGAAATTGATAGATTTAGTGGACGCAACAACTTCAATATCTGGAAAATCCAGATGATAGCGTTACTGCGGAGGGAAGGTTCAATCCATGCTATTGACGGAAAGTACCCCGATAAGATATCGGATTCCGACAAAGAAAAGATTGAAGGAGATGCATTGAGTGCAATCCAACTGTCCCTTGCACCTAACGTACTTTGTGAAGTGAGTACAAGTACCGAAGACACGGCCAAAGAGTTATGGGAAAAGTTGGAAGGGCTTTACCAGGACCAGTCAGTGACAACAAGGATGTTGTTACAACGGCGTCTTCATACATTTAAGATGGATTCAGGTACTTTGTTGCAAGACCATCTAGATGCGTTCAATAAACTTGTGATGGACTTACAAACT
>NC_028641.1:68449668-68472877 GCF_001406875.1 Solanum pennellii
AGTTCATGTTCGCTGCCATGATGGAATCATGAAGACTATTACAGAAGTCCATCATGTTCCTGATCTAAAGAAGAATTTGATCTCCCTGGGTACTTTAGATAAACAAGGCTATAAGTACATGAGTGAAGGAGGAACTATGAAAGTGACTAAAGGGTCTTTAGTCATGTTGAAGGCCAAGCTGGAGGATGGCCTCTACACACTTGCGGGAAGCACCATTATTGGCTCTGTAAATGCATCTACAGTGCAGTTATCTAATGATGACAAGGCAAAATTATGGCACATGAGACTAGGCCATATGAGCGCACGAGGATTGGAGATGTTGAGCAACCGCAACCTTTTGAATGGTGAGAAGATCAGCACACTTGAATTTTGTGAGCACTGCGTCTTAGGGAAGCAGAAAAAGGTCAGCTTCAGCACTGGCAAGCACAAGACGGGAGGGGTGCTAGACTACATCCATTCAGATTTATGGGGTCCCTCTAAGCTTCCATCAAAGGGAGGAAAGAGGTATCTTCTCACATTCATTGATGATTTTTCACGAAAGGTTTGGGTGCGTTTCCTGAAGACAAAAGGTGATGCTTTTGAAGCATTTAAAGAGTGGAAGATTTTGGTTGAAAATCAAATTGAGAGGAAAATCAAGTATCTTCGCACGGACAATGGCTTGGAGTTTTGCAGTGAAGAGTTCAATGATTTCTGCAAGGTTCATGGGATCGCAAGGCATAAGACGGTCAGGCACACACCACAGCAGAATGGAGTTGCCGAGAGAATGAACAGAACTCTTCTTGAGAAGGCTCGTTGTATGCTCTTACAAGCTAAGATGTCCAAAGTATTTTGGGCTGAAGCAGTTCATACTGCTTCTCATATTGTCAATCGGTCTCCAGCATCAGCGATTGACTTTAAGACTCCGAATGAGGTCTGGTCAGGTGAACCCTCTAACTATTCATACTTGCGAATATTTGGGTGTCCAACTTATTATCATGTTAATGAAGGTAAGCTTGAACCAAGGGCTAAAAAGGCCATATTCGTAGGGTATGTTGATGGAGTAAAAGGGTACAAACTATGGTGTTTGTCTTTACTCAAATTTGTAGTTAGTAGAGATGTTACCTTTGATGAATCCTCTATACTTGATCCTCGTAAAGTTTCTATGGAGTTATCTAGAAACGAGAACAACGAGCAGGTGGAGCTACCGGTGGAGCTTACCAAGAAACGGGATCAAGAGACTCAAAGTGATGAGTCAAAAGATGCAGAAGAACTTGCTTCCAATGAACCATACACAATTGCGAAGGGAAGGGACAAAAGGCGGATACGGAAACCGGAACGTCTTATAGAGCAAGAAAATCTGATTGCACAAGCGTTCGTAGCTGCAGAAGAAGAGATTAAGGATCTCGAGCCCTCTTCGTATATTGAAGCAACTTCTTGCAAAGATGCTGCACAATGGCAGTTGGCCATGATGGAAGAGATGGAGTCTCTTCACAGAAATGAGACATGGGTCTTAGTTAAAAGGCCAAAGGGGATGAGGACAGTTGGATGCAAATGGGTCTACAAAAAGAAAGAAGGTATTCCAGAAGTGGAAGCTGCTAGGTTCAAGGCGAGATTGGTTGCAAAGGGTTTCAGTCAGAAGGAGGGAATTGACTACAATGAGATCTTTTCTCCAGTCGTGAAACATAGCTCAATTCGCGTGCTGCTAGCATTGGTTGCACAATTTGATTTAGAGCTTCAACAGCTTGATGTCAAAACTGCTTTTTTACATGGTGATCTAGAAGAGACAATCTATATGGATCAGCCTGAAGGTTTCCTAGCTGAAGGAAAAGAAGACCATGTATGCCAACTGAAGAAGTCTTTGTATGGTTTGAAGCAATCCCCTAGACAGTGGTACAAGAGGTTTGATGCATTCATGACTACACATGGATTTTCGAGGAGTGCATTTGATAGTTGTGTGTATCACAAGAAGATGTCTGGTAACTCTATGATTTATCTTTTGTTGTATGTTGATGATATGCTTATTGCTGCTAACAACATCACAGAGATAAATATTTTGAAGAAACTGTTGAGCAAGGAATTTGACATGAAGGATCTAGGAGTTGCAAAGAAAATCCTTGGAATGGAAATTTCAAGAGAAAATGGTGTTGTACATCTTTCTCAGAAGAGGTACATCCGAAAAGTTCTTGAAAGATTCAATATGGATATGAGCAAGCCTGTAAGTACACCTTTAGCTTCTCATTTCAAGCTTTCAGAGTTACAAATGCCTCAATCTATGGATGAGGTGGAGCATATGTCAAAGGTTCCTTATGCGAGTGCAGTTGGTAGCATTATGTATGCTATGGTATGCACACGTCCAGATATTGCCCAATCTGTAAGTGTAGTAAGCAAGTACATGGCAAATCCAGGAAAAAGGCATTGGGAAGCTGTCAAGTGGATATTGAGATATCTCAAAGGAGCTCCTGATGTTGGCCTAACCTTTCGGAAAAGTGAAGGTATTTCAATTCTCGGTTATGTTGATTCTGACTATGCAGGGGATCTTGATCGAAGGAGGTCCACAACTGGATACATCTTTACTCTCGTTGGCAGTGCCGTTAGTTGGAAATCGACTTTACAGTCGATTGTCGCTTTGTCTACAACAGAGGCAGAATATATGGCAGCAACGGAGGCAGTGAAAGAAGCTATCTGGTTGAAAGGTTTGGTGGCAGAATTGAGTTCAGCTCAGCTTAAATCAATTCTAAAATGTGATAGTCAAAGTGCTATTCATTTGATTAAAAATCAAAGATTTCATGAGCGCACCAAACACATTGATGTCAGATTTCATTTTATTCGAGATGTCGTAGAAAAGGGAGCTATCAAGGTTGAGAAGGTTATCACAGACGATAACGCTGCAGACATGTTGACCAAAATAGTCCCGCTTGCCAAGTTTGCACACTGCAAGGACTTGGCGGGAGTATGATGCAACTCTAAGAGAACAACTGCTAGGTGGAGCTGGTATGTTCAACAAAGGTTTGATTCTTCTTGTTTCTTACAATGGGATTGCCCAGTAAGCTTAGAAGTTTTGGCCGGAGTTGTTTATACGCATGCTTGGAACACAAACCAAGGTGGAGATTGAAAGAGTTGGTTTTGGTTCTTGTGGAATCAAACTAAATGGAAGATGAATTAATATGAATATTTGGTAGGAAGATAATTAGTACAAAATACAAGTCAAAGATTGTATCTTGGTAGGTGAAAGTTAGGCAAACCATAAAATGGTTTGCTATCTTAACCTTGACAATTTTGACACATAGTGATGTCATGGATGACATCAATAGGATGAATTTATTGCTATAAATAGGTAGCTCTTAATTCATTTTCAAATCATCCTTTCACTTGCCTTCTCACCTTCTAAGGCATTGTGTTCTCTCTCTTGTAGTATTTCACTTATATTCTTTGTATAGTGAAATAAATATTGGTGCAGTTGTTCTTTGGTGGACGTAGGATCATTTTGATCCGAACCACGTTAAATATTGTTGTTCTTCCTTGTTCTTTAGTTTCACGTTTCCGCTAACAATAATGAATAGGAACTCTATCATGACATGAATGTTTCGAGCTGAGGTGCTAGGAGTAATAACATTAATCACGTGCTCTTGTAAATGAATCAGATATTCTATTAGAAGATCTGGAGAGGCTTCTAGGAGCTTCTTAATGAGGCGTCCAACTTCTTCCGACTTTGAAGTTTTCAAATTTGTACCACATATGTGCATAACATCCAGTAATACCGGATTTATCTTCAAAAGTAGATAGATTATCATGGAATTGACTTTAGAGACTAAAAGTTCATTGTCATCTTCTCCATCTGTTTTATCAAGTTGGTAAGACAAAAGGACAAAACAGAAGTGTCCTACAATATCCGCTATAAGTTGAAACTGCGGTAAGACATGCGGTAAGACATATTCGATTGTCTCATACTCAACACAACCATTTACTTTCAGCGCATAGAAATCTCTTAAATTTCCAAATGCATTCTGAAGAAGCTCATATTGACTCATTGACGGGAAAATCAACTCAGCATAAACCTTGGGTAGGTTATGGAGAATCACGAGGAGCACGTCCAAAAGTTCAACCAACTGATCCTCAGTCATGGTGGCACTTGATTCAGAATGATGATGCTCTGCGATTTTAGAACTTGTGATATCTCCAGTCTGATCAAAAAGTGACTGAACCAGTTCATGAACCTCATATGATATGCAAGACATTTCAGCATTTCGACCATCCAACATGTAATAAAATAGCTGTAAACATGCCAACAAAAATTTCAGCTTTTCAGTTTGATCCGTGTCGAGAACAATTTGATCTTCTTTATTCTTTAACCTCTCTACGAAATTCTGAAGATCGACAATGTCCTTGCGAAGTACAGCAGATGATACCTGCTAAAAGACCAAATGTGTACACCGAGAGTTAGATTTCTCATAAAGTCACTCAACTAATGAAAATTGTTCCAAAAAGTAAAAAAATACATCGACTAAAACCACTTTACTTATCCGCTCCATGACCCAACTAACTATCTTTTTTTAACACAACAGAACTCCATCCTATGAAACCTTCAAATTAAATGTAACGATAACAACATACCCAGTGTAATCCCACAAAATGGGGTCAAGAGATGGTAGAGTGTACGCAGACCTTACTAATATCTGTTTACTCTGCAATTCTTATCTTATCTTATCAACAACAACAAAATGTAATGTGTCTAGAGTATCCTAGGCTATTCATCAACAGATGAGGGATCGATCACAAGTTTCAAAGATCTTCAACTGTCTTCTTAAAATGACTATGAGAAATCAAAGAGCAGTTCTTTAAATAAATAGCATGTTACTCTGGATGTAATCAAAGAAGGGTGGAAATAAAATAACGATAATAGAATAGCAAGATAAACAAAACAAATAATCAACCAAGTCAATACATGAACAACAATACCCAATGTAATGGGATCTAAGTTAGAGCATATGCAAACCTAACACATACCTTCAAAGTACAAACTATTTCCAATAGATCCCGCTCAAGAAAAACAATCCAACCCAAAAAGGAAGTAACAGAAATACAAGAAACGACAGACAATTACAAAAATAAAAGATAGTAACAAACAGAGCAAAAACTACAACAAAACAATATACTAATAGAGGTACAAGAAACAACAGACAATAACATACCAATGAGTTGCTTGCTAATTTCTCGATTTCTCCTTCATTTTCTTTTCCTATTTCCATGTATGCGATTCTCAAAATCTGAACAATTACTCTACTAATTAACACCAAAAATGTCTAGCAAATACTAATCTGTAAACAGAAAGTATTAAAACCCAAATATTCTTCAATAATCATACCTTAAGTTGAGAAAATGGTCCAAGGATTAATTAATTGGCCAAAGACAAACTTGAAAGGCCACCTAATTTAATAATCCATTGACTTCTCAAATCTCAATTGAAGTAATCTAAGAACGTGTGTTTGTCCTATATCAAATTATAAATATTTTACGTATTTAAAAGTTTGAGTTATAAAATAGAAAATGTTAAATTAACAATAATAATTTTACCTATTATATTTTCATTGAATTAATTGATGTATGCTGTACTTGTCATAAAATAAGAACTATGTGAAGCTAATTATGATGAAGTCTCTGATGGTATATATAAATATATCAAAAGTTTGTTGGTTGAAAAATTAATAAATAAACACATGCAATGCCTTCAATGAAATTAGCAAAGGCACATAGAAGAAATATATAAATTTCTACCAAACTTGCTAATAAAACACCACAAATGTATATTTATCTTAGCACCAAACGATATTCAAAATAGGATGATGATGACTTGGTTAAACTTTGAAAAGTATTTAAAAAAATTACTGCATTTTTAGATTCTTATTATCAAAGTTTAACGGAACACAATAAAATATAACTGTGATGCTTTTCAGTTATTCATTATAATAGACAATAACAAATAAGTAATTAATTCATGTGAAGACTTCAAAAATGGGAAGCAAAAAGAACTGACCATATATAAACAATTTTTCATCATTTCATATCTTTGAATTTAATATACATGTATTGTAGGGGTTAAGTCAAGCTCTACCATATACTTTGGTGAAGACTTACCACAACAAAAAAAACTATAAATATGGAAAGACACAATGTCAGTTTTTCCGGCTATTTAATTAAGTTTACAGTTGATACCGAGAATAACATAATGCAAGTATTTACAACTTGGTTTATTTTTCTATTTTTTCATCCATGAAGATTCTATTTAATACTAAGCTTATGTTTTTAAATGCCAAATATATAAACAGATCCTAAAATTGTAAGGTTTTTCTCCTCAAGTACTTTAATTATGTTATTTTCCTATTGAATCATTAAACCACCCATAATTTGATCCTTTTAAACACCGTTGGCTGATGTGAAACCAGATTTTGTGACGGGTATTGATAGAGGATACATGTGTTGTTCCAGAACTCATTAGTCCTATTGATGTTGACACTGTTTGAGAATAATTGTGTTTTACTTCAAGTTATTTTGAACACATAAAAAAATAAATGAGACTAACACACAGTTTGTCTTCATCCCTTTAATCAAAATCATTACAATACGAACACAGTTGAAGACATTTACAATAGAACAACCGATCAAAATCAACCAACAGTGTTTAAAAGTAACAAATTTTGGGTGGTGAATGATTCAATAGAAAAATGACGTAGTTGAGGTATCTCAAGGGAAAAATCTAAAAAGTTTAGGGATCTGTTTATGAGTTCGACCATCTTTAAAATAACAGCATAAAATTTTTGAAATTTGAGCATACTTTAATTATTTAATAAATGTCCTTAAAAATAGATTTCTCCATTCAGATATCTGTTCAAGAAAAACATAAAAATTTTCGATGAAATACATGACATACATGCTAAAAGTCTAATAAATAAAAATAGAATACACAAATCTGTTCATAATATTTGGACAAAATACATATAGTAAATCATGATCATTAAATTATCATTCATTAACAAGAACCAATATGGCTAAGCCACATTAATAAATATATTTAATCATCTCCAAATAGAAAATTCTACTCCTACTTTGATCAGGTTGTTTGCATTTAACACCACATCTCCGCTAGTCCCACTAATTTCAGACGTAATAACTTGATCGCTGATCGATATAGGTTGCATGTGTTCAGCTGAAAAGAAAAATGTCTTGTTAGTATTTTCAAAATTAAAAAAACTTCAAAATAGGATGAGAGTGATAATTAAAATAAGAAAAAAAATTCTAGTATATATTTATAATGTATAACTTATTCAAACTCTTGCCAGCTTGAACACTTTGTTCAGTGTTTCTAAAAACAATTTACCCCTAGAAATTGAAGGAACAAAAAAAAAAAACTAAAATCGTTGATCATACAGGAAGAAAAAGAAACAAATTAAGACATTGTGATTTCACAATATTTACTCAAAAATAATAAGAATCCTCATAGAGAACTGAAATGTTAGCAAAATGAGAAAGGAGGATTTGCCATAAAGGTAGTATAACCTGTCAGCTTCGAACGATTTTATTCCTCAATATATGCAGTAGCTTCTTTTTTTGATCGAAAAGTTTCGTTTGCACCTAGGTCGTCCTTATAAGGCTGTATATCATAAAGATAAAATGGAACTGGATTAGAAATCAACTCAAAATAAATGTTAGTCATATATATAAATTATAACAAAGACTCAAAAAAAATTGATTTAGTTACCTTATAAATATAGCCTGCAAGTTTACCCGTTTTGCGATATTTTACAATCGTTTCCCATCCAGCCGGCAATCAAGAATCACCATCAGCATTGCTAGATTGCTTTTTTTTTCTTCTTTTTCTCTTCTCTTTCACCTCTTCTTGTGCATTGCTAGGTTGTTCAGATTCTTGATCAATATCTAAGGGGCTTTTTGTAACATCTCGCAATTCAAAATAAGATAGGAAGAAGCTGAGAACTCGAAATAACCATCTTTGGAAATAATTAAAAATCAGAAAATTTACTTAAGCTAGAAAAAAAATGAGTTTTTAGTCAACTTAGAAAAAAGTGAGTTTTTAGCCAATCTTCTCAATGTCGCCGAATTTGCGCGATTCATAGTTCGTATGAGTGAGTTATGCCCTTTGGAAGGTGGGTTGTTGAAATAAGGAAAGTCCAATCTAGATTTTGAAGGGGTGGTTTGTCTTTTCCTTCCCCTATTAATTTATTTCGTTTTTGGTAATTAAGTTAGGGGTCTAAGATGAATTATATCAGTTTAAGAGTTAGGGTTTTGTGAGAGGAGAAAAGAGGAGAAAGGAGAAGGGCGTTCAAAGATTCATTAAGATCGTCGAAGTTTAACTTGTTGATTTCGTTGCAGGTGATCCCTAAAAAGGTATGTGAGTTTTCCATAATTGGGTTTGTTCACTCACATACAAATCATGTTTGATTCAGTATGAATTAGTTCTAAAAAGATCGGAATTTGAATATTCTTGTAGGTTGTTCTTGATTGCTTTCGTTCTTGAACATGAGCTGAGATTTTGGAGTTTCTTGATGTAAAAGTGTTGTTTCTTGAGTTCATTGGGTTAAATCCCTGTGTAGATGATGTAGGTACATGAATTGAAAGTGATTTGAGAAAAGGAATCGAATTAAAAAAAAATTTAAGGTCAAAATTAGAGGAAAATTTCGTAAGGCATACCTGAGAGGGTCAGGCGTGGCGCGCCCCATCTGCGCCAGAGGGCCTGGGGTTGTAGTGCACCCAAATGGGCCCTTTGAACTTTGGGGCTGGCGCGGTGGCCCCCGGATGCGCCCATCCTTCAGTCCGTCTAAAGTTTATTACACTTCCTAATTATTCAAACTACTCTAAATGACTTCTAAACATATAGAAATCATTCAAAAACATGAATTACAACCTTGAATCCATAACTTCAAATTCAAGGATAGTTAAGAGCCTAGTCTGGGAAGTCCTTAGAGTCTTTTTGAAGAAATATTTTGCAAATGCTTTTATATTAGTTTTAAGACTTAAAGTTCAAGATGAGTAAAGAATAAAAGAGTTTAGATTTGAAGTTTAGTTCTTCAAAGTAGTATATGGGGACTAAGTATTCCCAAAGAATTTAAAATGTTTCCACATTTGAACAAGAAAGGAAACTTTGATTTCCAAAAGAGCTTTTGCGCTAGTTTTTAGTAAAGAGGAAGCTTTGATAGCCTTTGAGCTAGTTTTTCAGTAAAGAGGATACCCTGATTTCCAAAAGAGCCTTTGAACTAGTTTTCAATAAAGAGTAAATGCTTTCACAGTTAAGCAATAGAGAAAATTGAGATTTTCAAGATAGCCTTTAAACGATGTTTTGAGAAATTATCTCAAACTACTGAAAGAAATTATGTTTTAAACATAAAGAGCTAGTATATTTGGAAATAATATTGAGAACAGATATGGGGGAGAGTTCAGAAAATTCCGAACCTCCATAAACCATGTAACCACCATGGGTTGAAAAAGATTAAAACTTTTTAGATGATTCCTTTAGTGACTTTTAGCATAGACTAATAGATCCACTTAGTAGTTTAGGTTCTATACCAATGGAAAGTTATAGGACTACCCTAGCAGGATAAGGCAAAATGATGTATCATCACTATAGCTTTTAAGCGATAGTTGTCGGTTAGAGAAACTCCATAGAAGTTAAATGTATTTTATATACACAGGTATTTGTATTTTTACATACATCTCAGAATTTTATTGTATATTTGCATACATATTCAAATCATGTTTAAACAATTTTGCCTTATATTGCACTTGTTTTAGAATTGATTTATATTAAAATGAGTTCAGTCTTGTAGAGTAGAGTCGAACCAGGTAAGTTCTTCAGATTTTCTTCTCAAGCCTATGTTGTATCAGCATTCCAACTCGCATACTCGTATATTCAATGTACTAATGCTAATTGGCCTACATCGTCTTATGTGCAGACATAGGTAACTAGGATAGACATTCGACGCACTAAGCCTCTTTGCTTCTAGAGGATCCATTTTCATTGCTTTCTTGTTTTAGCTCATTAGGATGTTGTGGGGTTTGTCCCAACATCCCTCTTTGTTTTAGAGGCTTCGTAGCGAGTCAGATGTTAGTTCTTAGTCTTTCATTGTCATTATTCCATGTTGAGACTTGAGATTTCCATAATGGCCAGTTGAATGTACTTTTATAACATTCCAATTTATTACATGAACTTATATTTTTGAGTTTAAGTCTTCTGTTGAGTAAGTAGCTAGGCCAAGGGTTCACTTGGTACGACCAATGGTCTCGAGTGCCAGCCACGCCTAGGGTGTAGGATCGGGGGTGACAAACTTGGTATCAGAGCACAAAATTCAAGAGTTCTAGAGAGTCTATTAAGATGTGTATGTATATTCCTAGTTATCGGTATGAAGGGCTCCACATCTATAATTAAAAGGCTGCAATATTTAGGAAATTTCTTCACTTTTTTATACTCACTACAATTCATCTCTATACAATTTCTTCTAACTCGTGCTTACGCATAACTGATTGTGACTTGGCCTATGGTCTAGAGTTCCTTCATGAGGCATTTCTTTCCCCGTGATCTAAGAGAATCTAAGAGATGGTTGTTGACATGAGGAGTAGAACAAACTTGTTTCTAGTTGTGTTGTCTCGTCTTTTGAGTAAGGAATGCAAGTTTGCAATGTTATGATATGGGAATAGCAAGGCTGATGATACTTGTGCAATAAGTTGAGGAGGAAAGGCTGAGGGATAGATAACAGTTTATGGATAAGAGGGATAATACATAAAGAATGAGTTTGGGCAACAAAGGAATAATGTGAACTGATATTCTTTCTAACAAAAGCAGAAAGGACCTACTCCATCATATGCTAGTCCACCTCCACCAATAAACCATGTGTGTACAATAGTCATAATTCTCAAAACTTCAGAGCTAGACCAGCGCATTTGCAAGGTAGTAAGGCACAAGGGGGGTACTAAGACTCCTGCATGTGCCAAGTGTAGTAAGATCAACTCAAGGGTGTGTCGTGATAGCTTCACTGATTGCTTCAAGTGTGGCTACCATGGTCATTTTATAAGAGAGTGTAGTAAAAAAGGCAGAGAAATGGTAAAAAGCGTAATAGAGAAAATTCTACTTCAGTTGCTTCATAAAATAGAGCTGTATCTAAATGAACTTTAGAGGCAGACAGAGAAGGAAACTGTCTTTATGCTATCACTATTCGTTGAGAGTAAGAGGATTCTCCAGACTTTGTCACAAGTATGATCGAAGTCTTCAATTTTGATGTTTTTTCAAAGAAACATCTTGATACCTTTAGTGTTTCTGCATCCGTTGGTGAGTCTATTCTAGTAGAGAGAGTCTATCATGATTGTACATTTTCCGTCAATCACAAGAGTACCATGGTTAACTTAGTTTAGTTAGACATGGTAGAGTTTCATGGCATTCTAGGTATGGACTGTTCATGATTTTTATGCATCAACATATTGCATAACTCGAGTAATCAACTTCGGTTTCCTAGTTAACCAGTTATAGAGTGGAAAAAAACAGTCAACAGTGCCTAAGGGTCATCTCATTTCGTACCTTAAGGCTAGGAAGTTAGTTTCTAAGGGGTGTGTGTATCAATTAGTCTGAGCTAATCACTCTAGTGTTGAGATACCACCTATTAAGTCAGTTTTAGTAGTAAAAGAGTTTCCAGAAGTCTTTACAAATGATCTTCCCACTGTCCCTCGAGAGATAAACTTCATTATAAATGTTCTTTCAGATACTCATCCTATATCTATTCCGCCATACAGAATGGCACCATCATAGTTAAAAGAGCTTAAAGAACAGTTAAAAAACCTTCTAGATAAGAGCTTTATTCAACCAAGTGTCTCACCTCGGGGCGCTCCGGCCGTATTTTTGAGAAAGAAAGATGGTTCCCTTAGGATGTATATAGATTATCGTCAATTTAACAATGTTACCATCAAGAACAAGTATCCTCTTCCAAGGATTGATGATTTATTAGATCAACTTTAGGGTGCTTCCTCTTTCTCAAAAATTGACCTCAGGTTAGGGTACCATGAGTTGAGAGTAAGGGAATGTGATATTCCAAGACAACATTCAAAAACTGATATGGTCATTATGAGTTCTTCATAATGTCGTTTGGTTTAAGTAATATTACGACAACATTCATGGACCTTATGAATAGGGTCTTCAAACCTAATTTAGACATATTTGTTCTCGTCTTCATTGATGGCATACTAATCTATTCAAGAAAGGAAGAAGATCATGCTAGTCATTCCGAATAGTTCTTCAGACTTTGAAATATAAGGAGTTATATGCTAAGTTCTCTAAATGTGAGTTTTGGCTTAAGTTGTGGCATTCTTAGGCCACATAGTGTCTAGAGAGGGAATTAAAGTTGATACTCAGAAAATTGAGGTAGTGCATAATTGACTTAGACCCACATCTCCAACCAATATTAAGAGTTTCTTGGGTTTAGCTGGCTGTTATATAGAGTTTGTACAGGGGTTCTCGTCTATTTCCTCCACTTTCACAAAGTTAACTCAGAAGATAATTAAGTTTCAATGGTGTGAAGCTTGTGAGAAAAGTTTGAAGGAATTGAAGAAGAGGTTGACTACTGCCCCAGTTTTGACTTTACCGAAAGGTCCTCAAGGTTTTGGGGTGTATTTTGATGCATCTAGAGTTAGTTTGGGTTGTGTGTTAATGCAGAATGACAAAGTTATAGGTTATGACTCCTGACAGTGGAACATTAATGAGAAGAATTATCCTACTCATGTCTTACAGTTGGCTGCATTAGTATTCGCCTTGAAGATATGACATCACTATTTTAATAGGGTTCATGTTGATGTATTCACTGGCGACAAGAGCCCGCAATATGTGTTCACTCAGAGGAAGCTTAATGTCAACAAACAAGGTGACTAGAATTGCTCAAGGATTATGACATAAGTGTTCTTTAACACCTACGTAAGGCTAATATTGTTGCTGATTCCTTAAGCAGGTTGTCTATGGGTAGTACCACGCATCTTGAGCAAGAGAAGAAAGAACTAGCCAAAGATTTGCATAGACTTGCACGATTGGGAGTCGGATTAATGAATTCCACCGAAGGATGAGTAGTGGTTATAAATGTGGCTTAATCATCCTAAATATCATAAGTTAAAGAAACATAGGACCAAGATCTCATTTTTCATGAATTAAAGGAAAACCTTCTTAAGCAAAAGGTATTAGCTTTTGAACAAGTGGGAGATGGTGTATTGAGATATCAAGGTAGACGGTATGTGCCTATGGTGTATGAACCCCAACAGAGGATCATGGAGGAAGATCATAGCTCCAGATACTCCATTCAATCAGGTTCCACAAAGATGTATCGCGATTTGTGGAGGAAGATCATAGCTCCAGATACTCCATTCAATCAGGTTCCACAAAGATGTATCGCGATTTGAGGGAAATGTACTGGTGGAGTAGCATGAAGAAGGGCATTGCAGAATTTTTTGCTAAGTGTTCAAATTGTTAACAAGTTAAAGTAGAGCATCAAAGGCTCGATGGTTTGTCTCAGAATATAGAACTTGCGGAATCAAAGTGAGAGATCATTAATATGGATTTCATCACAAGTTTATCGAGGTTTCACAGACAACAAAATTCTATTTGGGTGATTATCTATAGAGTAACAAAACCAGGCCATTTTTTGTCGGTAAGGACTACCCATTCGGTAGAAGATTATGCTAAGTTTTATCTTCAAGAAGTGTTAAGACGTCATGGAGTTTCGGTCTCCATTATTTCAGTTAGAGGTGCACAATTTACAGCACAGTTCTGGAAATCTTTTCAGAAAGACTTGGGTTCAAAGGTAAACTTAAGCACGACCTTTCATCCTCAGACAGATGAGCAAGCAGAGCACACTATATATTCAGAACTTAGAGGATATGTTGAGGGAATGTCTGATTTATTTCAAAGGTAATTGGGATGATCACCTAGGTAACATCTCGTAACTTGAAATAGCTAGGAATAAGATAAGAAGCTAAAAATAATCATTTTTGGAAAGAAAGAGAAAATATCTGGAAAGTTTTCAAAGATTTAGAAGTGAGTTTAGGTCATTTTCAAACGACCAACTCCTAGCTCAGGATGAGTTAGAAGTAGTTCTTTATATTCTTGGAAAGACCTTGGAGAGACTTTCCAACTCCGCCAATTTTGCACATTTTCGATATCGTATAAGTGAGATACGCCTATCGGAAGTTGGGTTGTTGGATTGAGAAAGGTCCCAATCTAGGTTTAAGGAAGGGCAAACTAGTCTTTTCACCCATTTATTTCCTATTTCATTTAAGGGACTTATTTGGGATAAAAATAAGTTTTAGTTAAGATTAGAAAATTTATTTTACTTTTAGGGCTTTGAGAAGAGAAAAGAGAAGAAGGAAAAGGGAGAAAGATCAATGTTCCACAAAGAACGCCAAAGAATTGTGAGTGGAATTCGTCAAGGGTGATCCTTATTAAGGTATGTGAGATCTTTTCGTGTTGAGTTAGTTCACCCACACACCAACTTGTTTAATTCAACGATTTTGAGTAGATTGAATGATGAAAAGTGAAGTTCTTGAAAAATATCATTGAATTCTTGTTGGTTAAGTTGTTGCATGCCTAAAATTGATTTGATTCGTGTTTTCGGGTTGTTTTTTGAGTCAAATCTATTGGGTATTGGTGATCCTAAGTGTTAGTGGAAAGAACCATAAAGGTTTAGAGGATTTAGAGATGAAAAACGAAGAAGAAAAGTTAAAAGGCCTATCCGTACTACCCTGGAGCGTCGCGCCTCCCATAGCCCCACAGGACAGTCTCTGTCCGTAGGGACTTGGGGTGGCGCGCCAGCCATAGATCCCCAACTTGACCTCTGAAGTTTTGGCTTGGCTCCCCACGCCTCTGAGAACGCCAAGGACGCCTGTGCACCCATTCATTCCCCATCTTTTTTGTACTAGTTCCTAAGTGATGTACCCATGTTTCCTAGTTTAATCCAACAATCTAGGGTACATCTAAAAATTATGAAATAATCCATAAATATGAGATTACGAACCTTGAATCCATAATCCAATTTAAGGAAAGATAAGATCAAAGTCAAAAAAGTTAAGAGATAAGTTTAAAAGTAGAAGTAAGTCAAAGAAAAGTTCTTAAAGGTTTTCAAGATTCTTTACTAAACATTTTAACTTTGTTTTAAGGCTACAATTTCAAGTTAAAGTGAAGAGTACAAGTTAGAGTTTTTTCTTCAAAGAAATACAAGGGAACTAAGTATTCCCTAAGAGTTGATTCAAATTCAAGTTTTCAAGTTAAGCATAGAGTAGAGAGTTGAGTTCATTCCTCAAAAGTTATATATGGGCTAAGTACTCCCTAAAAGTCTAAATGTTTTCACATTTATGTTAAAGAGGAAACCAAGATTTCCAAAAGAGTTTTGAACAAGAAAAAGGGGACATTAATCCAAAGAGAGCTTTTTAAAGATAAAGTGTTGAGCAAATTATCTCAACCCAAAGAAAAGAAGTTATTTTTAAATATGAGCAGAAGCATATTTTGAGAGTAATATTGAGCACCGATTTGGGGATGAGAGTTCATATTAACAAAGTCTCCATCAAAACCATGTAGTCATCATGGGTATTAATGGGTTTTACTTTTTAGATGATCACGTAAGTTAATCTAGTGGATCCACTAAGTTAAGTAAGGTCCTATATCGATGGAAAGGTATAGGATGGTCCTTGGAAGGATGTGGTAAAACGTTGTATCATCACTTAGGCTCACTGTGATGGTTGTCGGTTAGAGAATCTCCCACATAAGTTATATTACTTTTAAATGAGTAAAGTTAAGTTCGATATTGTTTTATTTTAATGAACTAAGATTGTTTCAGTTTTTCTAAAGTTTCATATATATTTATATCACATGTGTTTTAATGCCTTATATATATTGAGTTAAGTATGCATGAATTGAGATGAGCAAAGGTAAGTGCTCCTCCTTACTCCTTTCAAGTTTAAGTTATGTTAGAATTGCAACTCACATACTCATACATTCAATGTACTGATATCAGTTGGCCTGCATCATCTTATGATACAGACATATTTAACCTGGATCAGCATCTAGCGCCTCGTTGATCCAGTTTGAGCACTCAGAGTCAGTGGTAAGCCTCCTTGCGTTTTAGAGGACTCTTTTATCGCTTTCCAGTCTTTTTGTTTGTAGAACATTGTGTGGTTTGTCCCAAAACTCATCCTAGTATTATAGAGGCTTCATAGACAAATAGTCAGTCAGTTTGCTCAGTTGAGTCTCTTTTTATCACGGATACTTTATCATGAAACTTAAATGCCACTTTGGAAAAACTATTTTGTTTAAGTAATTCATTTGAGGATGTTTTATTGCTTTATGATTAAGTTAAGTCTTCTACTGAGTTCAGTAAGCGAGGCCAAGGGTTCGCTCAAGGCCAGCAATGGTTATTGGGTGTCGGACATGTCCAGGTGTAGACTCGGCGTCTGACAAACTTGGTATCATAGAACAGAGTTTAAGTGTCGTAGGGCGTCTATGAAGCAGTGTCTGTAGATTCCTAGTCATAGGCGTGAAGCACACCACATCTATTATTAGAAGGCTACAACATTTAGGAATTTCCTTAATTTCTTTCATATTCCTTTTCGTACGTTAAAGTTTATCTCTAAAAGTCTCTCTCTAATTCGTGCTTGCACGTGTTTCAGATAACCATGCCTTCACAAAAAGTAGCAAGAGGTCGTCCAGCTAGAAGGAATGTAGAGGAGCAAAGGTACTGAATGCACCAAATGTGCAACCTCAAGGAGAAGTCACCAATGCTGAGTTCCGTGAGGCTATCTATCTGGATGTTAAGCCAAGCGGTGACTAACCAAGTCATGCAATAGAGAGGATATCGACAAGAAGATGTTGACACCTCGAGGATTCGTGAATTCTTGAGAATGAATCCTTCCAGTTTCACCTGTTCGAGCACTACTGAGGATCTGAAAAACTTTGTGGAAGAGTTGAAGAAGGTTTTTGATGTGATGCATGTTTTTGATGTTCAAAGAGTCGATTGAGCTGCATACCAACTGAAGAATGTGCCTAGGACTTGGTTTGATCAGTGGAAGGAGGGCAGAGATGAGGATGCATCACATCACGATTGGGCTTGCTTTGAAGAGGCTTTCGTGGGGCATTTCCTTCCCTGAGAACTGAAAGAAACTAAGGTACGAGAGTTCCTTACACTAAAATAGGACTCCTTGAGTGTATATGAATAAGGGTTGAAGTTCACCCAGCCGTCCCGCTATGCTCCCAAAATGGTTAAGGACATGAGGAGCAGAATGAGCTTGTTTGTCGGTGGCTTGGGCCGTGTATCAAGAAAAAAGGGCAGAGTTGCAATGCTGATCGGTGACATGGACATATCCCGATTGATAGTTTATGTGCAGCAAGTTGAAGAGGAGAAGCTGAAGGATATATAAAAGTAAAGAAACAAGAAAGCTAAGACTTAGAATGAGTATGTCAGCAGAAGGGTGGTTCAAATCAGCCACAGTTCCAGAAACAAAAGGGGTTTGCACCGTCATCTGCTAGTGCTCCTGCACCCAGAAACAAAAGTGAGCATCATGGCCAGAATACGCAGAACTTAAGAGCTAAACCAGCGTAGTCTCAAGGACGTATGGCACAGGCAGGTAGTTTGGCTCCTGCATCTGTTAGGTAAATGTCGTGATGACCAGACAGATTCTTTAAGTGTGGTCAAGAGGGTCACTTCATGATGGAGTGCTTTAAGAACAAAAAAGGTGATGGAAATCCGGGCGACAGAGCCGAATCTTCATTAGTTGCTCCACCAGACAGGGCTGCACCTAGAGGAACCACTTCTGGCATTGGCGGAGGGCAAAGTGCCTCTATGCAATCACTAGCCGCTAAGAGCAAAAGATATCTGCAGATGTTTTCATTAGTATGATCAAAGTCTTTACTTTTGATGTTTATGCTTTGCTACACCAAGGAGAAAGTTTGTCTTTTTTAACTCCTTATGTTGCAAATCAGTTTGAGATGTTTCCTAAGAAAGTTTGTGAACCTTTTTGTGTTTCTACCCTTGTTGGAGAGTCTATTCTAGCGGAAAGAGTCTATTATGATTGTCCTATTTCTATCAATCACAAGAACACCATGGTTGACCTACTGGAGTTAGACATGGTAGATTTTGATGTCATTCTAGGTATGGACTGGCTTCATACTTGTTATGCATCAATAGATTGTAGAACTCGAGTTGTCAAGTTTCAAAATCCTAACGAGCTAGTCCTAGAGAGGATTAGTAGTTCAGTAGTTCCGAAGGGTCGTTTAATTTCGTACCTTAAGGCGATAAAGTTAGTTTCAAAGGGATGTATCTATAACTTAGTCCGAGTCAATGACTCAAGTGCTGAGGTACTTTACCTTCAGTCAGTTTCTATAGTAAAGCAGTTTCCAAAAGTTTATCCTCATGATCTACCCGAAGTACCTCATGAGAGAGAAATAGATTTCAGCATAGACATCATTCTAGATACTCGTGCTATCTCTATTCCGCCATATAGAATGACACCAGCATAGTTAAATGAGTTGAAAGAACATAGATAAAGGTTTCATTCAACCAAGTTTCTCACCCTGGGGCACTCCGCTCAGGTTTGTAAGAAAGAAAGATGGTTTCATGAGGATGTGTATAGACTAAAGCCAATTGAATAAGGTTGCCATCAATAATAAGTATCCTCTCCCAAGGATATATAATTTTTTCGATCAACTTTAGGTTGCCACCTGTTTTTCACAAATTCATCTCAGATTTGGATACCATTAGTTGAAAGTTAGGGAATGTGACATTCCAAAGACAACTTTTAAAACCAAATATAGGCATTATCATGTCTTTAGGGTTTACCAATGCACCAGCGGTGTTCATGGACCTTATGAACATAGTCTCCAAGCCTTATTTAGATATGTTTGTTATCGTCTTCATTGATGACATACTAATTTATTCAAGGAATGAAGAAGATCATGCTAGTTACCTCAGAATAGTACTTCAGACTTTGAAAGATAACGAGTTGTGTGTCAAGTTCCCCAAGTGTGAGTTTTGGCTTTAGTCTGTAGCATTCTTGGGCCACATAGTTTTCGGTGATGGAATTAAAGAAAATACCCAAAAGATAGAAGTAGTTCAGAGTTGGCCTAGACCCATGTCTCCAACTGATATAAGGAGTTTCTTAGGTTTGGCTTGCTATTATAGAATGTTTGATGAAGGGTTTTCATCTATTTTGTCTACTTTGACTAAGTTAACTCAAAAGTCAATTAAATTTCAATAGTCTGAAGCTTATGAGAAAAGTTGTAAGGAATTGAAAAAAATGTTGACTACTACCCCAGTGTTAACCTTACCCGAAGGTACTCAATGTTTTGTGGTGTACTGCGATGCATCAAGAGTTTGTTTGGGCTATGTTCTAATTTCGAATGGTAAATTTATAGCTTATGCCTCCAAATTGTGAAGGTTCATGAGAAAAATTAACCAACCCATGACTTAGAGTTGGCTGCCATAGTTTTTTCCTTGAATACATGGCGTCACTATTTGTATGATGTTCATGTTGATATATTCAATGATCATAAGAGCCTACAATATGTGTTCACTCAGAAGAAGCTTAACCTCAGACAAAGGAGATGATTATAATTGCTCAAGGATTGTGACATGAGAATTCATTACCATCCAGGTAAGCCTATATGGTTGTTGATGCCTTAAGTAGGTTGTCTATGGATAGTATCTCCCATCTAGAAGAATAAAAGAAGGAACTATCCAAGGACGTGCATAGACATGCTTAGGAGTCTGAATTACAGATTCCACAAAAGTAGAAATAGTGATGATCAACGGGGATGAATCATCATTAGTGTCAGAAGTGAAAGAAAAGCAAGACTAAAATCCCATTATGCTTGACTTGAAGGCAAATGTTCATAAAAAAAATAGCTCTACAGATTCCATTCATTCGGGTTATACAAAGATGTATCGTGATTTGAGAGAAGTATATTGGTGGGAAGATATGAAGAAAGGTAATGCCGGATTTGTCACCTAGTGCCCGAATTGTCAACTAGCTAAAGTAGAGTACCAAAAGACTAGAAGGTTGGCTCAGAATATATAACTTCCAAAATGGAAGTGGGAGATGATTAAATAAACTTCATCACAGGGTTACCAAGGTCTCGCAGGCAGCATGATTCTATTTGGGTAATTATCGATAGAATGACAAAATTAGCCCACTTTTTGTTGGTAAAGACTACCCGTTTGGTCGAGGATTACGCTATATCGTAAATTCAATAAGTGGTAAGACTTCATGGAGTTTCGGTCTCCATTATTTCAGATAGAGGTGCACAATTTACTGCTCAATTCTGGAAGTCCTTCCAGAAAGGTTTAGGTTCAAAGGTGATCTTAAGCCTTTTTTTCATCCTCAGACGGATGGGCCCTACTATCTAGACCTTACAAGATATGTTGAGGGCTTGTGTGATTGATCTCAAGGGAAATTGGGATGATGAACTACCTCTCATTAAGTTCGCTTACAATAACAGCTATCATTCGAGCATTCAAATGGCTCTATGTGAAGCTCTTTCTGGGAGAAAGTGCAGATCTCTTATTGGGTGGTTCGAAGTTTGTGAAGCAGGGTTGATAGGACCAGATCTAGTTCACCAATCTATAAAGAAGGTGAAGGTGAACCAAGAGAGATTGAAAACAACACAGAGTCATCGAAAGTCCTACATAGATGCGAGGAGAAGGCCATTGGAGTTTGAAGTGGACGACTAGGTATATTTAAAAGTTTCACCCATGAAGGTTGTTATGAGGTTTAGTAATAAGGGAAAAATTAGTCCCGTGTATATTGGACCTTATAGAATATCCAAGTGAATTGGTAATGTAGCTTATGAGTTGGAGTTACCACAAGAGTTATCATCGGTTCATCCGGTATTTGAAATCTCCGTGTTGAAGAAGTTCATGGGTGATCCTTCATTGATTGTACCTACTGAAAATGTTGGGATTAAGGACAAATTATCCAACAAAGAGATTCCGGTTCAGATTTTAGATCGCCAAGTTCACAAGTTGAGAATAAAGGAGGTTGCATCAGTCAAGGTCCTTTGAAAGAACCAATTTGTTGACGAAGCGACTTGAGAAGCTCAGGAGGATATGAATCTCTTTGAATACGGAGAGAATGCATATCAAGGTACTAATTCTCTTCTTAGTACTTTATAAACTAGGAGTAAGCATGTTGTTACTTGCTTTTTGTTGTTAAGTGTTACACTTTATGTTACTATTCTCAACTTAGTGAAAGAAATCTCATTCGAGGATGAATATTACCTAGGGGGAAATATTGTAACATCTGTAACTCAAAATAGCTAGGAATAAGCTAAAAAACTAAAAATAATCACTTTCGGAAAGAAAGGGAAAAAATCTGGAAATTTTTCTAAGTTAAAGAAATGAGTTTTGGTCATTTTCAAACGACCATAACTCCTAGATCAAGATGATTTAGAAGTTCTTCTATATATGGTTTGAAAGCCCTTGGATATATCTTTCCAACACCGCCAAGTTTGCACATTTTCGATGTTGTATGGGGGAGATATGCCTATCGGAAGTTGGGTGTTGGATTGAGAAAGGTTTCAATCCGGGTTTGAGGAAAGGCAAACTAGTTTTTTCACCCATTTTTTTTCTATTTCGTTTTAGGGATTTATTTGGGGTAACAATAAGTTTTGGTTCAGATTACAAAAGTTAATTTACGCTTAGAGCTTGGAGAAGAGAAAAGAGAATAAGGAAAAGGGAGAAAGATCAAGGTTTCACCAAGAACAGCAAAGAATTGTGAGTGGAATTCATCAGGGGTGATCTCTATTAAGGTATGTGAGATCTTTTCATGTTGGGTTAGTTCACCCATACACCAACTTGTTTAATTCAGCGATTTTGAGTAGACTGAATGATGAAAAGTTATCTTCTTGAAAAAAAACTTTGAATTCTTATTGGTTGAGCTATTGCATGTCTAAAGTTGATTTGTTTCGTGTTTCCGGGTTGTTTTTCGAGTCAAACCTATTGGGTATTGAGGGTATTAGTGATCCTAATTGTTTGGAGAAAGATTCATGGAGCTTTAGAGATGAAAAATGTAGAGGAAAAGTCGAAATGCTTGTCCATAGGGCCCTAGGGCGCCGCGCCTCCCATAGTTTCACAAGAAAGTCTCTGTCCGTAGGCCTTGGTGCGCCGCGCCAGAGTGCCACAACTTGGCCTTTGAATTTTGGGGTCTGGCCCCCCCACTTCTCTTAGCGCCATGGAAACCTGCGCACCCTATTATTCCCTATCTTTTTGTACTATTTCCTAAGTGATGTACACATGTTTCGTAGTTGATTACAACACTCTAAGGTACATCTAAACATCAAGAAATTATCCATAAAAATTATATCGTTAACCTTGAATCTTTAATCCGGTTCAAGGAAAGTTAAGATCAAAGTCAAAGTTGTTAAGAGTTAAGTCTAAAAGTTAAAAAGTAAGTCAAAACAAAGTTATTAAAGGTTTTCAAGAGTCTCTATTAAACGTTTTAACTTCATTTTAAGGCTCCAATTTCAAGTTAAAGTGAAGAGTAAAAGTTCAAGCCTTTTCTTCAAAGAAATATAAGGGAACTAAGTATTCCCTAAGAGTTGATTAAGACTCAAGTTTTCAAGTTAATCAAAAAGTAGAGAGTTGTTTCATTTCTCAAAAGTTATAAGGAGACTAAGTATTCCCTAAAAGTCTATAAATGTTTTCACATTTAAGTTAAAGAAGAAACTAAGATTTCCAAAAGAGTTTTGAACAAGAAAAAAGAGACATGGATCCTAAGAGAGCTTTTTAAAGCTGAAGTATTGAGCAAATTATCTCAACCCAAAGAAAGGAAGTTATTTTAAAAGCATGAGTTAAAGTATATTAGAGAGTAGTATTAAACACCGATGTGGTGATGAGATTTCATATTAACTCAAGTCTCCATGAAAACCATGTAGCCATCATGGGTATTAACGAATCATACTTTTTAGATGATCACGTAAGTTAAGTTAGTGGATCCACTACTTTCAGTAAGGTCATATACCGATGACAAGGTATAGGATGGTCCTTGGCAGCGTGAGATAAAATTTTGTATCATCACTTAGGCTCACAGTGATGGTTTTCAGTTAGCGAATCTCCCACGGAATTTATATTACTTTAAATGAGAAAAGTTAAGTTCGTTATTATTTTATTATAATGAACTAAGATTGTTTAAGTTGATTTAAAATTATATATATATA
>NC_028641.1:68473621-68480659 GCF_001406875.1 Solanum pennellii
TATATATATATATATATATATATATATATATATATATATATATATATCACATGTTTTTAATGCCTTATATATGTTGAGTTAAGTATTCTTGAGTTGAGCAGAGCCAAGGTAAGTGCTCCTCTTTAATCCTTTCAAGCTAAGTTATGTTAGAATTCCAACTCGTATACTCTTACATTTAATATATTGATGTCAGTTGGCCTGCATCGCCTTATGATGCAGTCATATTTAATGAGGATCAGCATCCAGCGCCTCGTTGATCCAGTTTGAGTACACAGAGTCAGTGGTGAGCCTCATTGTATTCTGGGGGACTCTTTTATTGCTTTCCAGTCATTTTGTTTATAGAATTTTGTGGGGTTTGTCCCAACAATTAGCCTAGTATTATAGAGGCTTCATAGGTAGATAGTCAGTCAATTAGCTCAGTCGAGTCTCTTTTTACTACAGATACTTTATCATGAGACTTAAGTGCCATTTTGGCCAAATGGTGAGTCTTTATGAAATGATATGTAGCATGTAGTTAAGTTAAGGTTTGGCATAATTGACTCATAAATGCTATGTTGAGATCTTATTGTTGTGAGAAGGATATTCCTCATAACATAATGTTGAGACTTATGTGTGGTAATTGAAGTGTTGAATTTGCCTTATGTAAATGATATGGTTGATATTGTCATGTATTGTTGTTGGTAGGGCTGCTAGTCTTGAGTCTATTCCTTTCTTCAAAAGATTTTTAGTGTTATTCGGGGATGAATGTTCCTAAGGGGCGGATAATGTAATACTTCAAAAATTCAAGACGTGTTCTAGAGCCTAACATTAGTTTCATAAGGTTTAGACACTGTTTTAAGGTCTATTTTAATTATTATAGGTCATTCGGGAAGTCTAGAAACCAAAACTTCCAAGAACGTCCATGATATCTGGAAATTAGTTTAATGAGGTTCTAGTGTGCCTTACCCTATTTCACTAGCTTTTTGAAGTTGAAAAATGATGAAAATTGGTGAAAGGGTGTCTAACATGTGTTTAAGTTGATTCATAGTCGAAACTTTCGGGCACGACTTCTCAAGGACAAACTAAGGGCCCTTGAGGAGGACCCTTTCATTTTTGGGGTCAAAGACTGCCTGGGCAGTGTGCACCCACGAAGGCAGCCGACGAGGCTTGTGCGGATCAACAGGGTGTCGATGCCATCCGTCGACCAACAATTAGCCAAATCCTTAGAGGGTCTCTTTTGCACAGTCTCTGAACTTACCTACGGATGTGCAGCACGGAAGGGGGGGTTGGCCGTCGATTTACCCACGATCTGTCGATCGTCGTGTCGTCTGTGAAGGTCTAATTTTTCTGCACATTTTGACTTAGTTATAATTAATTAATTAAGGGGTTAGGTCGGTAGTTAGGGGTTAAGGAAGCCTAATTAAGTTAATTAACACCCCATATAAAGACCCCAACCCCATTAAACTAATCTAAACTCTCATAACTCACAAACCCAAAACTTTCTTCCTTCTCTCTTCTTTCTCCCTTCTTTCTCTCTCTAGTGAAGAACACCATTGAAGACCAAGATAGGGGAGGGTTTAAGGTCTCAAAAGAGTCAAGTTTCACCATCAATCTTCATCAATTAACAAGGTATGTTAACTCTTTCACCTTTGAGACCTCTTTCCTCAAAGGGTTCCATCAAATTGATTTCACAAGTTGGGTTTTCAAGTGGGCTTTTCTAATCTCGAAATTCATGTATGAATTGACTTGTTTATGTTTTCTTTTGGATATTATGGATATATTAACATTTATTTTAACTCAATTATGTTATATCTTGATTAATTGTTCTAGTTTGTAAAAAATGATCTTTACCCCTTAATCCTAGGTGATAATCTTGATATGAATTATATTGTATTGGTTCAATTGACTTTGGTTATTGGTTTAATGGTTATTAGATGAGGTTGTTATAATAATCAAAGGATGAATTAGGGTGATTTATGGTCTTTCATGCTAGTCCTTGAGAAGTAGATCTAGGTTATGAAATATTTTGTGAATTGACCCTAGTATCTTATCTTAAGCTATGATCTAGTATTAAATTGTGATGTAGTGATTCTTTTAGCCTTGTTATCATGTTGGTCACTGAATTATGATGATAGTATACCCTAATTGGGTTGAATTAAGGGTTAATGGTAAGACTTTGATGATGAATTATGAAGGAGACTTGATAAGTCTTGTGATTCCTATTCTTCACTTCAATTATGTTTAAATTGTGATTAAGGCATGATGTTGTATTGGAATATGCCTTGTATTAGGGCTTACAGGATTGGTATGATGATGAATTGAAATGTCTTGACTATGGTTTTAAGGTGTTGTCTTAAGATGTAAATGTTATAAGGATGGTGAATGATTTATCAATTTGCCTTATTGTGAAGTGATATGTAATGTGTTAACCTCACTTATATGAATTGTAATCAAAGGATTATACTCATGCAATTCTTATTGATCTATGATGATGTTTATACAAGGGTTAGACCCTACGACCTACATTAAGATATGCTGATTAATAAAGACATAAAAGTCATTTCAAAAGGGACTCTAGCTTAGCACCAAGTGAACTAGAGTGAGGAGTGTCCATTTCCACATAGGAAAGGTATGATCACTAATGTACTATTGACCCATTTGTCTAACATTATGTTAAATTTTATGGTATACTCTGGATGCCTCGGTACACTTTCTTCCTCGCCTAAAGTTTGGAGAAAAAATGCAAAAAAAAAACACAATAAAAGATACAATGGTATGCTTGTGCTTATATGTTTACTGCCATGTGCATATGCTTAATTAATGGTATTGTTATTTTTTGTTGAACGTGTATCTGTGGAAACTCTCTTTTTTTCCTTATTTGTTCTTTTTTTTTTCGAAACTCTATATTCGTGTCTGGTTAGCTTTCAAGTTGGTCTTCTCATAATCGTTATCGGACTTTCAATCTCCAGATGAATTTTTCTTGTCGTGTGTTCTTTCCTTTTGTTGTATGGCAATACCCGATTTTAAGCAATGTTCTGTTCACAAACTAGCCTCTGTTCAACCTAGTGTGTCATATGACATAAGGTTTTTTTTTGTCATTCTTACCCTTAACTGGTAGTGTCTTCTAGGTGTTCTTGGAGGCCTGGGTTGTGTTTTTTTAGTATTAAAACAGTAGCTTAAACATTTGTTATTCTATAATTGATATAGCTTAGATCTTAGTATTTTGGAGCTTGTATGGCGGAAATCTCTAGTTTTATCAAATTATTTGCCATATGATAGTCCTTGAGTTGCTTCGAATCTTTTAGAAGTATTATTATCTTATTATATTTGGGCGCTAATTCGTTATCCCTTTTGTTTTGGCCACATGTGAAACCCATTCGAGTCCGGTTGGAATCCATATTTCCTCGCAATTCTGGGAAGCCGTAAAAGTTCAACTTCGTTTTCTTCAAGTCCTTAAACCCATGAACAAATCTAGAAGTTGAAGAATTCGAAGCAAGTTGGAAGAGTTGAAGAGCTTGGGGCAATTAACCCAAGTTTATTTTTTTTTATTGCATTGTATTTATTCTGGGCATAAGCCCTAGTTGATTTTCTATTTTTATATATATATTTAGTCTAGGACAGGTACGAAAGAAAGTTAAATGGGTCAAAAAATCCAAAACAGGTAGGTCCGAAATTCCGGTCAAGGCGAACAGAAAACCCGTATATGGACCCAAATCTCTCTCCCTCTCTATCTCTCTCTCTCTCTCTCTCTCTCTCTATATATATATATATATATATATATATATCTCTTTGCATGTTTTTCAATCATTTGTTATTTTGTTTGTTGATAGTTTAAAGTGAGAAGAATCTGAATCCCCGCAAAACGCCACTTTGGTTTTAACGACTCGATCATCAAGTAAAAATCTTTAAAGGATTTTACAAATTAAAATTTACTTAGATAAATTTTCACTTTCAAACAACTCTAAAAATATTTTTTTATTTCAATTTTAAGTCTTAGTCAAATAAATTATTTGTAGGATAACCGCAAGTTAGCGGACGTCTTAGGTGCTTTTAAACCTTCCTAAGACGCTAATAGAAATTCCTGAACCCCTTTTCAATTGATTATTCTTTTAAGTCTTTTGAAAATAAAGGTTTTTCTTGATTTTTTCAAAAAATTAAGTGGCGACTCAAAAAGTCAAAAATTTTCGAAACAAATATTTTTCGGATAAAACAATGATGATATGTACTCTTAAATGCTATACTGTGTGAAGTAGGAGGTTGGTCATGATTCTTGTTGAATTACTTGATTGAGTGGGGTTATGGGGTTTTGGTTAGTCGTTGCACTTGTTGACCTGATAGGGGTTGTGGGTAATTGCCTTGATTTTGTTATGATATAATGAACTCTTATTCATGCTTGTTGAGGTTATGACTTAATGGTAGAGTTGCTTTGACTATTTTTGTAATTACATGTTATGCATGTTGACTTGACTAGTTTTGATGTTGTTTGTCTTGTGATGTACATGCCTATGACTCTATGAATATGTCTTATTGATTTGTTATGGTCTTGCTGAATGTGCATAAAGGTTTTTAATAGAGAGTGCATATTTATTGAAATGTCCCTTTTCTTAGCATGATTTCAAAGTATGTGTGCATATGGTCTTGTACTTAGTACAAGTGGTGTACTAACCCCTTTCTTCCTTTTCCCCAATATACTAGATTTCGATCGTTGAAGGTCATTTGGAGACGACATTAAAGAAGACTTGAATCTCTTATTCATCCAAGTAGGGTAGGTCCTCAATTTCCGAGGGCGATGTCACTATCGAGCCATGATGTTCTTTTAGTATTAAGACTCTTATGTTTCTTTCCTTTCATTTGAGTACTAAACACTGTATGACCTATATGTGGTCTTCTTACTTAATGAATGGGCTAAGCCCAAATTTGATATACTCTTATTAGATGGTTATTAGATGAGACGACTATTATGACTATGTTATCTTTTATATACTTATGTGCAATAAAAGTAGAAGACTAAGTAATCTACCTATACGAAGGGTCTATGTATACTCGATATATATCTGTGTAAACATCCATGTAGAAGCAGTAAAAATGTTTTAAATTTTCCGCTAAATTTGACCTATGAATGAACTGATGTAAGCTAAAAGGCTAGCTTAGTCCTCAAAGAGGACGACGACGCCAGTTACGTCTAGGGGTATTCCCGGATGTGACACATACAACTACTGCTGTGGGAGTTTCTCTAACCTACTGTTGACACCCAATTTTGACCGACCTTTAACCATTTTTAGGAATACTATTCGATTAAATACGTATTTTAAAATTCATATAAAGTTAGAATTTTTAGTCGATTTTGCTTGAAAATTTTATCTTTAAGTATGTTTTACTTTATAAAATTATTGTAAATATTATTAATATATTTTAAAATTATTAATGAATTTTGAATGTCTTACAATTTAAAGTGATTTTCAATTATATGAAAAAATATTTTAATATATGTAGTATTTTAATTAAATAGTAATTCCTAAATTTTCTTAAAATAATTTGAATCCTAACCTATTTTATTCTAATTTCATTTAATTCTAGTCACTCTAATTCAAATTTTATTACAATCGTAGCCACTCTCTCATTTCAACTCTAGCCAATCTCATTGCAATTTTAGCCATTCCATATCCTCTCCAATCTAATTTCAAGACTTCATCTTTTAATTTCATCCATCCATGTTTAAAATAAATCCTAGATCAAATCATAGCCGCTTATCTAAATTAATCCTACGGTTGTGATTAAATCTTCCATTTTCCCATTTTCTAATACCCTAAAAGAGCTAATCCTAGAGAGAACTTACTCTCTCTTCCTCACCTCCCTCTCCAGCCGCCCCCTTCTCTCCCAACATTTTTTCGGCGACCCCCTCTTCTTCTCCTCTCCCTTCGTCTTTCTTTCCTTCCCGTCCTCCTTCTCTTCTCTTCTTCATCGCCACTTCTCCTCCCTTCTCTCTCCCTGCCTGAACCCCTCTCTTCGCCTCCCTCTTCTCTTCTCCTCCCTCTTCTCTTCTCCCCCCTCTTTCTCTCCTCTTCTCCTTCGTTCTATTTTTCCTCTCCTTTTTTTTTGCAGGACTGACGGCGAGCAGTTTAGCAGCAGTGACAGCCAGCGATACCAAAACAGCAGCAGCTACACGGAAACATCAAGCAGTCGGCGAGCTCCAACTTCTCACCTCTTTTTCCGGCGAAAACTGCCTTCTTCTCCAACAAGCAGCAGTTCCGGCCAGCGTGAACAAAACCAGCAGCCGCCACGCTAGGACAGTCAAAGCAGCAACTGCTGCTCCAGCCAACAAAGATGGACAACAGCAACAACGACCAGCAAGGCCTTCACGTCTCCATCTCCGACAATGTTCGACGACGGATCTCAACAGATCCGTCCAGTAAGTTTTAATTTAAATGTTTTTAAGCTTTTTAAATCTTTAGTTATCTTAAGATGGATATTTCTTGAATTTGAGTTTGGTTCGATTTTGCTTCTTTTACTTTGCTTAAATGATGTTCATTAATCCTCTATTGCGTGTGGTGCGTTGTTATAAGTATGTCATTAAGGAACCATTCACTCTTAAGCCTCTAGTTCCAAATAGAAGCAATCTTATGTTTAGATTGTTGATTTGATCCTGTTTGAGTTAAAAAACATATCCATACAGACTGTTAATTTTGCATCCTTCTGTAATTTGGAATAATCTTATTATGCATGATTAGTGAATTTTAGGTCACCTAATTCGTTTTACACCCGTTAATGAAGTTGGTCTTATCTTATTCATGGTGACTTTGTAAAATATAATTGACTAATTTAGTGGGGAACGTACTTATGAAATTATGATCATAAATATTTACTTATATTTGTCATTCTTTTATTTAATTATACATGTTCTGATTTGATTATGTTAATTTACCATTTCAATTATGTTCTTTATTTGTCATATATTGTGCTACTATGGTTACTGATTTTTTTACTTTATTTAACTGATTTTCTTTACATTTTTTAGTAAAGAAAATATATATATATATATATATATATATATTTATTTTA
>NC_028641.1:68480999-68487904 GCF_001406875.1 Solanum pennellii
ATATATATATATATATATATATATATATATATATCCATTTGACTCTCTTAAAATAAGAATAATATTAATTAATCCCTATTTCCTTATTTGAAAATTAACAGATTTCTTACTTGTTTTTATATTTGGTAAAATTAATTTAAAATAATTCTATTTTAGCTCTTATTTATTTAAGGTAAAAGAATATTGTCTTCCTAACTTTATTCTTATTTATTTATTTTTGGTAATGAATTTTTGTTTTAAAAAGAAATTCTTTTGGCTCTTTTTATTTAAGGAAAAATAATATTACCCTCTCTTAGTTTATTCTTACTTGCTTATATTTGAAAATATTCTTTGATTTTGGCTTTCCTTCAAAATAAGGAAATTGTGATTTTAATTGACTCCTTAATTTATAATATTTATTTTCCTTATTTGTTCCCCCTCTTCTACTATATAAAGGGAACTATTCATTCTTTATCAAAAACACATTCACATCTTGAGAAGAACTCACATTCTCCCAACTCACACTAAACTCATTAATTCTCTCTCTCAACACAAGAACTTACTCCTCCCTCTCTGATTGCTCTCTTGCTACTCTTAAAAAATAAATTAAGATTCCAGTAAAATATTCAAGTTCTCTTCTTTGCTACTTTGCTACTTTGCTTTTGTTTGAATAAAAGTTGGATCGACTTGTTTTCATTGCTACTATTTCTTTTCTGCTTAACCGGTTAGTATTTTTAATTAGAACTATACTATTAGTCAACCCTTTATTATTTTTAATTTTTTTTGTTTTGCATTTATTATTATTGTTGTGTGGAAGCACTCCTTATCTTTTTCCCCTATGTGTGTTGATATGTCTATGCCTATGCTTGTCCTTTTTATTTCTTATATGTGTTGTTTATATATGTATATATGAGAATAATTGTTTACTATGAATATTTACATTACAATCATTCTTGCATTGTATACATGTTACCTCACTTATTCTAGCAGGTTTTGGACTTAAAATTTAAGATGATGAAGAGTGGCCTAGAAGAAATTTCGGACAAAGGATTGTTTATTTTAATATTGTGTATATTTTCATCTGTTACTGTTATTACAATATCTGTATAACTCTAAAGCAACTCTTATATATGAAACAATTTGGGGATCGCCTAGGGAAGGAGAATTATGTGTTAATCATTTTATTGTAAACTTGTTTGTGTAAAAGCATGCCTATAAGTTCATAATTTATGTGATAAATGTTTATGTAATAAAATTTTAGATCTAACCAAAATAAATAAAAATAATAATAAAAAAATAATAAAGCAAATCATATTCGCTCAATCATTCAGTTAATTTTCCCAATTATCTTGAAGTTAATTTTATCCAATTTGGCTTGTTATGTATTCATATGCCATTTGGAGTTAGAAATCATGCGTATAGGTCTTATTTAAATGTGTTGATTATTAAATCACTTAGAAATCATGTTTAACTAATTTTAGTATGTTCATAATCGATTTGTTTGTTGCTTTGTCATTTTAGTATGTTAAACACCTAGAGATCACGTGAATCGGCTTGTAAATCTTCAGCATATTAATAACTAAAATAAAATTCGTTGTGCATATTTTGACATTTAAAAAAAATAAAGCAATTCCTATTGATTTATTGCATATTTTGACATTTCAATAGGAATTGCTTTATTTTTTTTTAAATATGTCAAAATACGCACAACGAATTTTATTTTAGTTATTAATATGTTGAAGATTTACAAGCCTATTGACATGATCTCTAGGTGTTTAACATACTAAAATGACAAAGTAAAGAAACAAATCGATTATGAACATGCTAAAATTAGTTAAACATGATTTCTAAGTGATTTAATAATCAGCACATTTAAATAAGACTATACGCATGATTTCTAACTCCATATGACATATGAATGCATAACACGCCAAATTGGATAAAATTAACTTCAATATAATTGGGAGAATTAACTAAATGATTGAGCGAATATGATTTGCTTTATTATTTTTTTAATTATTTTTTTTATTTGTTTTGGTTAGATCTAAAATTTTATCACATAAACATTTATCACATAAATTATGAACTTATAGGCATGCTTTAAACACAAACAAGTTTACAATAAAATGATTAACATATAATTCTCCCTCCCTAGGCGATCCCCCAAATTGCTTCATATATAAGAGTTGCTTTAGAGTTATACACATATTGTAATAACAATAACAGATGAAAATATACACAATATTAAAATAAACAAAGCTTTGTCCAAATTTTCTTCTAGGCCACTCTTCATCATCTTAAACTTTAAGTCCAAACCTGCTAGAGTAAGTGAGGTAACACGTATACAATGCAAGAATGATTGTAATGTAAAATATTCATAGTAAAAAAATACTCTCATATATACATATATAAACAACAAATATAAGAAATAAAAAGACAAAACATAGGCATAGACATATCAACATACATAGGGGAAAAAGATAAGAAGTGCTTCCACACAACAATAATAATAAATGCAAAACAAAAAAAAATTAAAAATAATAGAGGGCTGACTAATAGTAAAGTGCTAATTAAGAATACTAACC
The DNA here is from genome assembly GCF_001406875.1 of Solanum pennellii. Lineage (NCBI taxonomy): Eukaryota > Viridiplantae > Streptophyta > Magnoliopsida > Solanales > Solanaceae > Solanum > Solanum pennellii. The sequence continues at coordinate 68,483,564 of NC_028641.1, forward strand.
GGTTAATCAGAAAAGAAATAGTAGCAATGAAAACAAGTTGATCCAACTTTTATTCAAAAAAAAGCAAAGTGGCAAAGTAGCAAAGAAGAGCACCTGAATATTTTACTGGAATCTTAATTTATTTTTTAAGAGTAGCAAGAGAGCAATCAGAGAGGGAGGAGTCTAGTTCTTGTGTTGAGAGAGAGAATTAATGAGTTTAGTGTGAGTTGGGAGAATGTGAGTTCTTCTCAAGATGTGAATGTGTTTTTGATAAAGAATGAATAGTTCTCTTTATATAGTAGAAGAGGGGGAACAAATAAGGAAAATAAAAATTATAAATTAAGGAGTCAATTAAAATCACACTATGACACCTTAAGATCATGATAGACAGAAATTAAACCCTTAGCCCATGAAATGATGTCCGCAGGCCATGAAAGATGATGCCTTCAGACTATGACGCATTAGGAACATGATATGCATAAAATAAGTCATCAGGCCATGACATGAAGTCCGCAAACCATGAAAGATGATGCCTTTGGAGGATGACGCCTTCAGAATATAAGTAATGAGTAAAGAGAGCGTTTTTTTTTTTTTGGCATCTGTTGATACTTGTGACTTGAATTGATTCGGGCACATGCAAACTTTGAGCACAATACAATCTTGGTCTTATGCAAACTTGGGGCACAATGTAGTCTCGAGCACAATGTAATGATGCATTTCTTCGGGCACATGCATTATCGGGCACAATGCAATGATGCATTTCTTCGGGCACATGCATTATCGGGCACATGCAATGATGCATTTCTTCGGGCACATGCAATATCGGGCACATACAATGATGCATTTCTTCGGGCACATGCAATATCGAGCGTGGGTGCAAATGATGCAATATTGGGCAGAATGTAATTTGTCAGCACAACAGTTGCTTGAGGGCGTACAGTAGCTTGGGCGTCCGCCGTTTTGGAAGGGTCGAGTGTCATTTATCGGGCTCAAAAGTGGTATGTTGATTGTTGAAATTGCCTTTGTATATGTACTTGTATTTTCTACATTCAAAGAAAAATAGTTAGTTTAAAGGGGGAGGTTGATCTGTATCCATGATTTGGCACAACGTGCTCCATTGGTGTCTGATAGGATGTTCTTCGGAGTGTTGTCGAAAATTTTGAGATCCCCTCAAAATTTCTGCCCCAGTGTAGAACTTCTGTTATTCTGATCTGCTGTTGTTGTAGCTTGACTGTTGAAATTTTTTAAGATTCTCTTAAAAGTTTCTACCGGCCTTGATTTTCAGCAATTTTGAGATCTTCTCAAAATTCTGCCCTAGTTGTTGTGAAGAAATACTTTTGATGGAATTTTGAGTTTACTCAAAAATTGTGCCCTAGTATGAAGATGTGCAAGGAGAAATCTTGATGAAATTTTTGAGAACCTCTCAAAAATTCTGCCCCAGTTATCAATAGAAGGTAAAGATGAAAGTTTTATTTATGCTAAGACCGAACCCCATAGGAGCGCTTACGTATCCCCTCTTAAACGAGAATCAGGTCTGACGTAGTTCCAAGTTATAAAAAGAGCATAAGCGAGATATTAACAACATTCTTGAGCAGCATGAATGGTAGATTTTGACCAACTTTATTTGCCCATATGTTATCATGGGTATGGAAAACATGAACTTAAATGGCGCAAGCCTTATTTGAGAAACTGGATCAAGTAGACTTTGGTGCGTTCACATTTGAACTTCCTTTGTTGCAAAGTCCTCCAAGCGTATGGCCTTAGTATCAATCAGTTGTTGAATCTTGTATTTCAGATCACGACATTCTTCTATTGTATGTCCTTCCATTCCTGAATGATAAGCACAAATCTTGGAGGGTTCAATCCACGATGACGCGTAGTCATCCTTATCTCATTGATAGGAGCGATGTGACCAGCGATTCTCAACTTTTCATGAAGCTGGCCTATAGGCTCAGTCAGAGGAGTATAAATTTTTTCAAGTCTCTCCTCAACCTTGAAGAGGTTTTTGCAAATATGCGGTCGAGTGACGACTTTGGCATTGTGGCCCGGATATGTTGGTTGTCGATATGGCATAGGAGGCCTTCGATACAGATAAATTTGACATGGAGGAATTGGAAGTGTCATGAGAGGCACATGATGCCAGGGAACTTGGTGCAAAGGTGTTTCGTATTAAGGAGCTTGCATAGTAGGATAATGCGGGTGTGAAGTAAGGTGTTGAGGTTTAGGAGCATATGCATGATGCTGTGGAGGATATGGGTGATTTGGAAAGTAGATGTTCTTTAAAGGCATTTGAATGGATCTCGGTTGACTTTGAGAGATAGAGTAGTCTGGAGGAGGATTATTTTGGAGAGTGACTTGACTTGCGAAAGGTGACATATCCATGTTTGTCTCCAAAGTGGGATTGGCAGAGAGTAACAATTTTGCCCACTCGCGCATGTCCAACAACTGTTCTTCTAACTTCTTTATTTTTTGCTCAAGATTTGATACCAAATTGTTTGAAAGACACTTCTTTTCAATAGTTTTGCACATAACCTTAGCATTAGTCGCTTTCACTTTGCAATTCTCAGTCGGAAGAGAAGGAAATGAACCCTTTGATCGCGTGTGGTAAAACATGGTCTACAGATCAACCAATGGGATAAATTGGGATATCAAACACGTTATTTTAAGATAAACGCCCTAAATGCAAAGGAGCCGTGTTGACCCAGAGGTAGGCCTAAGCGACACATAAGCGATGCACAATAATTAATTCAAGACTTATTTGCCAATTTGGAGTTTAGATTAGAAGAAACAAAATAACTTTCATTTATATTAAAATTCAAAAAATACATCATAACCAAAAAAACTGAAATAAACTAAGGGAAATAGGATAACTTGGGTGGAAACATCCTAAATTCTGAAATCTTGGAGGTATCGACTCCAAGAGCTTGGCGCCAATTGACCTCTTTTAATGGGAGGGACTTCTTGTCTCATGTTCAACACACTCCGTGCCTATATGTTTTCCCTTTCATCGGCAAGCCCATGATATCCTTCTCCACTTGATATTGGGACTTCAGATTCTATCAAGATCCATATACGATACTCATGGGTGCATGAAGCATGTCGTGCACCAATTGAAATGGTCAACACACGCTCCCATCGTCGAAGTATGTTGTGGACTTGTGGTTTATCTAGTCCAAACTCATACTTAAATGGCTCCATGTCCGATCAGAGTGGTATGATTTGAGTTTGCCCAAATTGGAAGTACTCGAAGAGGCGCATATGGTTGGACACCTTTTAAGCCAATGAACTCGATGAAGTAACGGTTGTCCCCTCTCACTATGACATTAGCTTTGGACAACCAATGAAGCTTCCATTGAGTTCGGTGGCTCTCAAGCTCAGTCATATATATCTGCCAATCCACAAATCCTACAGGTGCGGCGAAACGTGCCAACCTTCTAGGATGGTTATCAATCTTGTTGCCTTGACCAAGATAGGTTTCTACCACGTCAGATCGCTTGTGGAAGTGATCGATAGCCCATAGTTGAAGTAGAAGGTTGCATCCCTCGAATAACATTTTACCATCAACACATGCTGACAGACTTCTCATTATCTCCGCTAGGATCACGGGCACTATGGTTTTTCAAGGCTCACCCCCTCTTTGAGCTAGGTCTCGAACCACGTACCTTATACATGTATCAATTCTTTTCCTTGATTTATGAAAAACCAAAGATCCCAATAAGGCGATGGCGAAGGCATCCAGACGATACTTTTCCCATTCTTCAACGGAGCACTCAAATTCATAGTCATAAATGTAGTAGTCATCATCTCGGCCGAATCGTGAGTATAAGAAGTCTAAATGAGTCCACCCAAGGTCTAGAGAAGTCCATGTTGGATTAGACTTCATCCCCATACTTTTTAGAAATTCCCTTGATGATGTCTTATAAGGTACCATCATTTGACACTCATGGTATGGAAGGTCGATGAAACCGCTAATTTCTTCAATTGTTATTGTCAAGTTGCAATCTGTAAACTTGAACACCATCCTCACAGGGTACCAAAACTCTAGTAGCGCCCTAGTCAGGTGAGGGTTTGGTGTGACAAAAATAAGAAATGTGAGGCCACCCAAAAATTTATGAATCTCCCTTTCCCTATCTCTCCTTATATCCATCCACCATGTCTTAAGTCTCTGAATCACTTCTGTCACCATTTGAGGGTTTGGGGGTTCATTGTAACGACCTGTTTAGTCGTTTTGAGCAGCAGATTTTATTTCTGGAAAAACTGTGTGAGTCGACGGAACCCACGACGGGCCGTCATGGACACGACGGGCCGTCGAGGGTGTCTCGTTCCAAAAGACTTAGACTTCTGAAATTTGGGTACTGAAAT
>NC_028641.1:68496115-68504184 GCF_001406875.1 Solanum pennellii
CTACTCAGTACTTGTGGTTGTACTGACCCCCTACTTTTATGTTTTCTTCTTGTATATTGTGGAATGCAGCAAACGTGCCGTCATCTTCGACTCAACAGTAATTCTAGCCAGTCTTCGTCACACCGGATCTTCAGGGTGAGCTAATGCTTCTAGCTTGGACTGGATCTCCTTCCTCATGTTTTGATGCCTTGAAGTTTCGGCATAGACTAGCTTTTATTTGTTTTAGCTTCTTAGAATACTCTTAGTTTAGTAATTTGATCATAGATGTTCTTGTGGTGATGACTTCCAGATTTTGGGGAAATAATAGATGTTGAATTTTAGAAGTTATTGAATTGTGTTTTATTAATGAGTTTAAGTCTTCCGCATTGCTTCATGTTGATATTAAATTGAAATGTTAAGGTTTAGATTGGTCGGTTCGCTCACATAGGAGGGTAAATGTGGGTGCCAGTCGCGGCTCGGTTTTGGGTCGTGACATTCATACTCATCCATGACTCTGCAAATAAAACAATAAACAACTTCTAAACTCCATTTTGGCAAAAGTGGCTTGATTTAATTATTATGATCACGTTGACACATAAGTATGCAATTTTTCTAAAGAGTGTTGGGGCCCTTTAGACGAGAGGGTAGTTACTAATTATGTGGATTGACACCAAGGGTCAAACCACCTGTGGCTTATGCAGCATGTATGACCTAACCATGACTTCTAAGAGTTGGCTTGACACGGACTTGAAAGGTATTCTATGCGAGAGGCTCGTGATTTCGCGGTAGTAAAATTATTCGTTACGTCCACGCATATGCCGACTCTCTATAATGGGTATTTGAATAGAATTGGAGTAGCTGTGAGAGGTGCAAAGGCACTACATCACGAGAACAAAAATAAAAAAAGGAAGAGAGTCCCAATTGGGGGAAGTATGAGCAGAATGGCAGTTATCAAAGCAATAAACACTTGGCATTTAAATTGGAAAACGCTAACATATAGGCAGTTTATAAAACAATAAGTAAATAAATAAGCATAAATAAATAAAGGGAAGTAAACATATAAATATACTAAAAGATCACGCAAATAATGAAAAAGGGTATGGGATTAAGCATGTAAGTAAATGAATAAGGAAAAAAGTGAAACATGGTAATAAACGAATAAGAAAGAGGGAAGGGGTGAGATATGGAAAAAGACAGTAAATAAGGTAACAAAATAATAATTAAACATGATAAACACCTAGCAAATAATGAAATAACCAAAATAAAGTAAACCCCACATAAATAAGCATGAAACACGTAATGGTAAGAACCTAATATCCCCAGCGGAGTCGCCATTCTGTCGCGCCCCCATTTTTCGTAAAAACGGGTTTTATGCACGACCTAACAACTTTTTTGGGATTTTGGATTTGGAGTCTCCACCTAACGAATTAAGGCGCGTTAGCGCACCTATCTAACCTAACTAAGTCTAGCTAAGGTCCACGAGCCAGAGATCAGGGTAAAGGTTCAAATTACCTCGAGAGATGCCTAACACCTTTCCCTCGGGGTAATTTGAACCCTTACCCTAATTTCTGGCTCGTTGACTTAGCTAGACTTAGTTAGGTTAGATAGGTGCCCTAACGCGCCTTAATTCGTTAGGTGGCGACTCCATACCCAAAATCCCAAAAGAGTTGTTAGGTCATGCATAAAACCCATTTTTACAAATAATGGGGGCGCAACACCTACAACCATCACTTAATAGTTATAGTGATGATACAATATTTTACCGCACGTTGTCAAGTACCATCCTTACCTTTCCAGAGTATAGGAGCTAAACTGCCTAATGGATCCACTAGTAAACTGTGAAAATAATTCATGTAAAAAGTATGACCCTTTTCTACCATAATGGCTACATTGTTTTCATGGAGACTTGAGTTAATATGAAACTCGCATCCTCACATCGGTGCTCAATACAACTTTCAAAATATACTTATCTTGTATGTTTTGAAAACAACTTTTCCTGTGATTTGAGATTAGTGCTCAAAAAATTAGCTTAAAGGCTATTTTGGAAATCTCAGTTCCCTGCTTGCTTCATTTTATGAAGTTATAACTCTTTTCTAAAAACTAGCCCGAAGGCTTTTCGGAAAACTTAGTTTCCTTACTTGTTTAAATGTGAAAACTTTTTAAATCTCTTTAGGAATACTTAGTCCCCCTATATTTTTGAACAAAAGAACTTCAATTTAACTCTTTACTCTTTACTTAGCTTGAAACTTGAGTCATGAAACAACTATTTGGAAAAACTTAGTTCTCTTATATTTCTTTGAAAGAAGAACATCAACTCTTTATTCTTTACTTTACTTGAAACTTAACTTTTAGGGAATACTTAGTTCCCCTATAAATTTAGAGAATTGAACTCAACTCTGTTCTTTTCTTAACTTGTAACTGGAGCCTTAAAACAAAGTTCTCATATTTCTTAAAGACTCTTGAAATCTTTAAAAACTTGCTTTGACTTGCTTCCTAACTTTTAGACTTGACTCTTAACTTCTTTGACTTTGAATTTAAATTTCCTTGAATTGGATTATGAATTCAAGGTTCATAGTCTCTGTTTATGGATGATTTCATGATTTTTAGATGCATCTTAGAATGTTGGAATCAACTAAGAAACGTGGGTACATCACTAAGGAACTCATACGAAAAGATGGGGAATAAATGGGGTGAATTGGCGTCCTTAGCGCTCTGAGAGGCGTGGAGAGCCAGAGCCTAACCGACATAGGCTTTCTAAAGAGTATCTGGCTGGCTGTGTGTGCCAGGGCTTGTCGGACAGAGCTTATCCTGTGGGGCTTTGGCAGACGCGGCGCCGCAGGGCCTACCAAACGGGAGTTTCAACTTTTCTTCTCTATTTTTCATCTCTAAACTTCCATAGATCTATCTAATAACCTAAATACCCAATAGATTAGACTCGAGAAACAACCCAAAAACACGAAGCAAATCAACTAAAGGCATGTAACAACTCAACGAATAAGAATTCAACAATATTCTTCAAGAACTTATTTTCATCAATCAATCTACTCAAAGTAGCTAATTTAAACAAGTTGGTGTGTGGGTGAACTAAGCCAACACGAAAAGATCTCACATATCATAATAGGAATCACCCCCGACGAATTCCACAAGCTAAATTTCAACGATCTTGAACGTTCTTGCTTCCTCTTCTCTTTTCTCCTCTTCTTTTCTCTTTTCTCAAAACCTTAACTCTTTTGGTAAAAGTATAAACTGAATCCTATCAGTTTAGACCCTAATAATATTACCAAAAAAGAAATAAAATAAAAGGGTAAGGAAAGGGTAAGGAAAAGACCAAAACACCCTTTAAAAATCCGGATCGGACTTTCGTTATTCCAACAACCCAACTTTCGAAAGTCATAACTCATTCATATGATATCAAAATCGTGCAAAGTTGATGTCGTTGGAAAGATCATTCCAAGGAATTTTCAACCACAACAAGATCTACCTCTAACTCATCCTGAGCTAGAAGTTATGGCCATTTGAAAATTATCAAAACTCACTTTTCAAACTAGTCAATTTTCGAGATTTTCTTAGCTAGCGTTTGGCCATAGATTTTCAAATATTATTGGCAAATATTATTTGAGTGAAAATTTGGGTGAAATTTCACCATGTGTTTGGCCATAGGATTTGGGAAATATATTTCACCTTTTTAGAAAAATATGATTTATACACACAAGTTTTGAAAACTATCAAAACTAACTAAAAGTTTGTATTACAAGTCAATTGGAAGTTCGTTACAACAATAACAAATAGTGCCCATGACACTAAAGCAATATGGTAATTTGGAGCGAGTGCAACAAGAATTATTTCATACATCGTGAAGTAGACAAAGCACATGACTTTGTTACCTAGAGCCAAATTTTAATAATTTTCATCAACAATCATATCATTATTTAATATTCACTAAATATTTCATCACTATTTTGGTATTCACGTAAAAAATTATGTAATACAACGCAAGCAACTACTAGAGAGGGTGTTTTTGTAAAAGATAAAAGATTGGGGTAAAATTTAAATTTTCAAAAAATCCCAAATAATGAGATTTGGCCCAAATACTAGAAAAAACTAGTATTTGGAAATTTGGGATATTTGCCAAAAATATTTGTCAAATAATGACAAATTGTATGGACAAACATTATTTGCCAAATTTTTCCCAAATATTATTTGGAAAATTTATGGTCCAAAAATAAATATTTCCAAATTTTAAACTCTTTTCTAGTCTTTTATAGTTGCGAGATGGTACAGATCTGGAGTGGCTAAGAGATGCACTAATTGAGCCTACGCGTCAGGATCAGGTCTATTGGCTACTCCCGAGGGAATTACCACCCCAATTGGTACATGATGCTAAGAGGTAGCTAAACTTGGTGTCTAGAAGGATCCGCCCGTCGAGCAATCACACCAACGCTACCTTTCCCCAAGATATGGTGGTGGCGTGGCTATAAATGGTATCTAGCTGAACATGGAGGTGCAGATTATCTTTGAGTGAAAGATGTTCTACCGGGACAACAAAAAGGTGTTCTTCCTTCCTAGTCTTATCAACTGCCCTTTGCAAGTGGCAAGAGTATCTTTACTCGATGTAGAAGAGGTACTTCCTGTGGATCCCCCTTCACCCTCTTTTGTTCGGGTCTGGATTTACTTCTAGGAGCAAGGGAAGGATGACCAACAGGGCTAGCAACAACAGGGTGGCCGCAGGTTCAAACAGTGAGGACCCCCTCTCAGGTGCACAGGTCGAAGTGGATCTTAAGACGGTCTGAATGAAGATGGGGAGTACTTATGCTGACTTCACTCTGGTTCCTTCCAGCACTTCCCTCAAGGTAGAGTTTCTCCCCCTCCATCGGCTTCAGGAGAGAAGGAAAGGCATGGATAGGGATCGCATGATGGTCCGAATGTGGAAAATTATTAAGGAAATTTTCCCTTGTGTTACCCCGGGCTAGGAGATTCCACAGCTTGATCTAAAGGACTTCTCATAGTTTTCTATGCTGAACGAGGATTGGGCTGGCTGGAACGCCCCGAGGACATGGACTCTGACATGGACACCACCCAGTTTGAAAGTTCCTGATTGGTTGCTACTTTGCTCCTTTTTCTTCTTACTTGTGAATCTAAGAAAAACTTATTTTATTTTATATTTACTTTTTGACATTTTCTAAGTTTTGGTAGCACGGGGATGCTTGTTTTGGATATCTGATGCAGCCTTGTTTTAAAATCTTTAATTAAATTTTGTTATTATTGTTGTTGAACTCTTGTTTAGGAGTTGCAGGGATTAGTTCTAGCCCCCTTCCAAGTAGACATTTTGGGAATAGAAAAATAGGGAAAACTGGTGAGGTTTTGCCTCCCGTCGTCCCGCTCTAGCGGGATATATCCCACTGTAGCGACATCGCTTTGGTGGGAATAATCCTGCTGTAGAAGCTCCGACGGGACTAGAACCCAGGCCAAAAAATTTCTGGGTTCTTTTTCACTTTAATCTTCCTAGGGTCCCCATTTTACAATTCCATCGCACTGCTAAATTTTTCAAACTAGGGTACACGATATTCAACCCATAATGTTATAGACAATTTAGCATTATAGGTCACACACACCCAGGATACACATAGACATTCACATACTTAATGGTTAGAGTTTATGTCAAGAGATTTCACGATATTCCAGGAATTACACTTGCATACTTTAACGATTCACCCAACAACTTACACAGCATCAAATTCCACACAAAGGGCACACATTCACAAACATAATCGCGCATCATAAGAATCTCACTTTACTGGTTAGTTTGCCCCATAGATGACCAAAAATATGTGAAGCTACTTCAGATGATATGAATGTTCATCTTTGCTTGAAAAAAATGATAAATGCATGTGGATTGCCTTTAACGAAATTTGCAAAAACATGAAGAAGATTATTATTCATATATTTAATGTTAATGATTTTAATATCATTTATTATAATCGATTCAATTTAGAATTGTTGTAGTCTTCCACTAACTATTGCAGAGATAGATGACATAGGGATAGAAAAGAATTTCTGTTCTGTTCTACGAACACTGCTTTAACATCTGATTATTAATCTCAAGTATGCGTAGATATTGTAGGTTTGTCATCACAAGCCATCCTAAGTGATTTCAAAGACCGAATTTATAATAGAATACAATTTTCTGCAACAAATAAATTAGTAATTACCGAATAAAATCTAACATCACTATTTTATATAAGGAGAAAAATGATTAAAAAAAAAAAGAAGTAACTAATTACATAAGTCATAATGAATCACTCTTGATATAGATATTATTTTTCTTCAACTCAACTTATCGGAGGGTTTTAGGACGACATTATATTGATCCTAGCACTCAGGGAATAACTCAACATTCGATCAAGTGAATCGTTTAGCCTTTATATAGCATGAGTTTCAGCATATAATATTATAATAATTCTAAAAATTATATACGTAAAATACAATTTTAAAAGTTGCTTCTACCTAGAAAAACTTATATTGGATTGAAATTTTCAATTGATCATCAAAGGTAGTATTTTTCTTCTAACATTACCTTAATTTACCAATAAATTTACAATAATGTATGAAAGTCAAGCGGGAAATAGCCAAACTTGAGAAAGGCACAAAAAATCTAGAAAATGTGTAGAAAAAGAAAATCTGAATCAAGAAGAGAAAAGAAGATTAGATAATGTATGTGATTACCTTTCATGGAGTGCATAAACATAAATGCACAAATGTTTACAAGAACGTTGAAAATTGATATATGGATGGTAATTTATAATATACATATTTGATATTTAAAGAATCCATAGTATAAAATAAGAATAGACTTATAAGGAGCTGGAGGAAAATAAATGAATAAACCATGACTTTTTAGAAACGTTTCATGAAGAAATAAAAGGTCTAAAATGTTGTTGTAATAACCACCATACATTTATATGTAACCATTTTTGGGTATGTTATAATTGAAAAATAGAACAATAAGCGAAAAAAGGGAGGCAAAGTCTAAAATATAATAGAGGAAAAAATGGCATATTGTTTATGCCTAACGTTTAGTCTATAGATGGATTAAATTGAATTAGTTACAATAATTTCATCTACTAATTTCCAACAAAGAGTAATGAAAATTAATCAGTTTGTTGATTTAGTATTATGATGATAACTAATTTTTTTTTCTCATTGTAATTGCTAATGAAAAGGTTACAAGTTACAACTTTGCATATACTTCTAAATGCCTCAAGCTTACATCAATCATCAGGAAAAAAGCCAAAAGTCCTAATAAAAGCTGAGAATTCAATCCGTATACATTTATAATTTTTTTAATCTAAACTTTCTTTCCCTCATTATGCATTTAATTAATTAGATATTTTATAATATTTTAATTTAGAGTAGGGGTAAAATAGTAAGTCAATTTTATATTTTAGAGCTTCCCACTTTTAATAATACTAGATCTACGCATTTATCCCAAAGTACTTCATATGAATTGTGTATCCAAATGACATATTTTATCCCCTTCAAATCTTTGATATATACGGAAAAAAATCATCGTTGTATCGATAGGAACTACATATATCTTCCATATAAAAAAATATGTCTTTAACTATAAAAATGACTAAAAGTGCATAAAGTAAAAATAAATAATTATTGCACCAGTTCAATATTCAAATGAGGATATTAAAATACATCATGCTACACTAATGTATACAAAGCAACAAATCATGGTAAAATCTCAACAATAATAACAACACTATTATAGGAAGTTGTACAATAACCAAAAAAACAAGAAACAATGTTAAACTAAACAAATAAAAAGAGATAAGAGAAGAAAGCATAGAGATTTTCTGAGGGGTTTTTTCAAAATTGTTCAAGTGTGTATATTATTACGTCAAATGTCACTATTTATCTAATAGCATTGAGGAACAAAGAGAATTGTCATAAATATGATATTAAGTCATTTGAGATTATCGATGATCAATGAGAGTAAAAAAATAAAATGAATATAATTACTGGGAGTTAAATACATTTACGTAATGAAGGGTTAGTAGTAATTTATGTGTATATATATATAT
>NC_028641.1:68504469-68531179 GCF_001406875.1 Solanum pennellii
ATATATATATATATATATGATATACAATACTATTTAAAATTTAATGTGTTAAACAATTTATAAAATGTAATGAAATAAAATTGTTATCTAAGGATAAAATATGTAAAAGAATTCAAATATATTTAATGTATAATGTAAAATCATTATGACTAATTATTAAAAAATTCATAGTAACTATATGATTATGAAAAGTCATCACTATTAGTATGTGAAAGATGTAAACATTGTTGATTTTTTCTTCCTAATACAATTTAATAATGAGTATTGAATTTTATGTCTAGTTGGAAATAAACAGACAGATAAAACTCACTGAATTCCAAAATACATATTCAATGAAAAATATATTTTAAATAATTTCAAGAAAATAAATTAATAGTTAAAGAGTATTTTTGTTCCTTATATTAATTTCTAATTAAATATCTAATTAATAATATTTACCATCTATAATCTATATGTATATTAAATTGAGAAAATGAATAAAGTCCACCCTGAACTAATACTCTTTTTGTAAAGAGACACTTAAATTTTGTGGGGTCCTAACACCACCTGAACAATTTGAATATAATAGCATTGCCTCGTTCTTTGATTAAACCAAGTTGTGAGAAAATGTGTTATTTTCACACCCGAATCCCAAATCGCTACAAGTTAAATGTCATAAATTATAAAAATAAATATGAAAAAAGAATTTTATTTATTATAAATAAAAGAAAAAAGATACTTTCTACCCCCAACACCTCTCCATTCCTGTCTACTTCTTCCCTTTTCCTAACCTTCTTCAACAAATAAAAATGACAATTAACTTCAATTAGAAATGGTAAACAAAAATTAATCTCTTATTTTTATGCTATTATCATTGTAATTTTAGAAAAACAATCATCATTTTATTTTATTACTTTATTCTTGGACTATACAAATACTTCTATTAACAATTTAGCACCAAGATGGTTGAAGCAACCATGGCGGTTCCACTATTAATCTGCCATTTTTTTCGAAAATGATTTTTCGTCTGATAAAATTGTGACTAACAAAGACCTTCTTTCTCTTCATTTTTTCATTTCATGACTTGTTATGTTTTCATCATACCCGTCAAAAATATCAAAATGTCGGCTATGATAAATTGTATCATCAAAATGACGAAGAAGATAAGTGAAGCAAATGACGAGTCCAGAATTGAGGATTACTGACAGACTACTCGTCTTTTGATAGTAAATCGAACTTCGAGAAATACTACAGTGTTCGGTCTTAGACATTCCAACAAGCTTCAATAGTTGTTAATGGTGTTTGAATTGATTTGGGGAAGATGGACCTTTATTTAAAAAAGAAAGAATTCAATTTGAAATGTCACATGGCTTTTTTATATTGGTTAGAGATTGTTTTTCAAACTACTCACGCGCTTTCGCAATGTGAGAACACGGTAGGTGCAAAAATAAGTTAAAATTATGTATTTAGTTTTGTTGAAAGTAGTTTAGTGGGCGCAAAGTACAAGTGTCTTTTATAAAACAGGTCTAACTTTAATGGGATAATTATATATTTTCCCTATTAAATTTAATCATATCATCACCATATCATATCATATAATATAACAAAGTGCAAAGTTGAATTGTCATTTTACCTCTACATTATATTTTTATAAAAAGCTAATTAATAAAATATTAAATGTTTCTATATAAATTAAATGATCATTTTATTTCATCCACTAAATTAACATTGTTCCTCCACTAACTTATGTTCCGAAACTAAATTACTACACAATCATTAATATTTCAATGAACAAATAAAAGATCTTTTTTAGAAATTTCAAAGGCTATTTTGAAATTTACAAGCAATTAAATATGGTTCATGTATTAGCAAAAAATCACGTTATCCAAGAAAAATTGTTAATATTCTCATGCATTTATATCATGATTTGCACTTATCTAACTCTTGTCTACAACCAAAATGTTCAAAAGCAAAAGTCATCATACCAACCATTTGAATTTTAACAGTAGGGAAAGCTATTGTTAATATAGAATGCTTGTGTTTAAGAAAACTTTTAGGCTTAATGTCAGTTGAATGTAATGTAACATCTCATTTTTATTTGAAAATTAAATTTTTAAATCTTATATTGTATAAATTATAGAAAAATAAAAAAAAATGAAACAAAAAGGGTGAAAATGAACGATATATATATATGTATTCGCAACACTATGTAAGATAGACGATAAAGTAACACAATTTTTATCTAAATTATTTGTATTTAAACAAAAGCATATTGCATAAACTATTCAAGTATTACCAAATTCACCATGTATTAATAGAAGATTTATCAATTAAGTAGCACTTAAAAGAATAATAACACAAAAACAAAGAAAAGCTTACATAACAATGCAAAATGTTAAAGAATTACATAAAGAACAATGCATACCAAATTTATTTTGGACAACCATACCTTAACTCAAAAATGAAAAATAAAAACTTAAAATCATATTCTAACATAAAAAAGATCTAGAAAAATATATATACTTCTAAGCTTAACGCTTGAACTATATTGTATGAAAGCTGCTCTTTTTAATTTCATAATGAAGTTTTTTGTTCTTCTCCTCAGTTAGTTTCTTGATGACATGTATCTATATCATTATTTAGGAAGAAGAAAAGAGAACAGTAAATGAAAGGAAAGAATATGATGATCTAGGGAGCAATTTACTGATTTATAGTGATATTTGATTATCTTTTCACCTATCGGATTTATTAATGGAACACATTGAATCATGATACTAATTTTATCTTAGTTTCAAAATTTAAAGAGTCATCAATTGAAAGAGTTTCATAAATTATTTTGTCTTTTATCCTAACTGAATTTAACCTAATCAATTATAATTATAATGTCATAACGAAATAAATTAAAGTGTAGCTGTTGGTAAGTAAAATATTAGTATTTAAATAATAAATTATTTTTATTTTTATTTTGTGGAGGGGCAAAATGATATTTAGCCTAATCAATTGTAATTATAATGCCATAAATAATAATTTAAAGTGTAGTTGTTGATAACTAAAATATTAGTAATTAATAAATAAATGTTTTATTTTGATTGAAGGGTAAAATGGTATTTTAATTTTTAATTTTTAATTTTTTAATTCTCATTTTTAGTATTATATGATTTGATGATAAGTATACAAAGGCACGACCCTATCCATTTGGGGAAAAACATGATACTGGTCTACTTTGAAATTGTCTAATTTAATGCATTAGCCTATTCAAACTTTGGTGCTTTTTATTGCCTTTCTACGCTATCCCCCCCCCCCCCAAAAAAAAAAAAAAAAGGTGAATATTTGAATGAACTTGGTGTTTCTATAAGAGTGTTGGTATGTTTCTAAGGAAAGAATTTCACAAGGAGAAATTCAAACTTTAGTTTCACAAATCATACAATTTCTCAATGATCAACTTTATAAATATAGGATTGAATGTCTATTTTTAACAAACAAAAAATTGTTCAACATCATAATATCCTATTTGTTTACCTTCTCTCTACTTATATTCAAATTACTTATACTAGTTCATCTTTTTTTATATGATTTTCATCATATGTATAACTTATAGTCAAGAGATTTTAATAGATATGCTTTACTCCAATTAAGAATAGAGTAGGATTGTAAAGTTATGGTAAGATAATGGAGCAAAATGTCCTAACCATGAGCTCATGCAAGAAAAAGGCTTGTGATTAGATAAGTATATAGACATAATAACAAGATGGATTCATTTGAGCATATTTAAAATGATTTACTCGTGCAATATACAAATTAGGACAAGTTCATTAACATAAATCATTGAATAACACTCACTAACCCTGAAAAATCAATAAGGTGTTTTTATCTCATCTATAATATATTGATACGGTGAGGAGTTTTTATTGTAAATATTTTTTTATTGATAACTTAAATAGACAATTAAAATAAATTAAGTAATTTGTTTTTATTAAAACAATTAATTTAAATAGGAAAGAAGGCTAAACATGAGAAGCCAAAAAAAAAAAAAGATAAATAGAAATTATGGTCATATGGAGGTCATGTGGCCCTTCTATTTATAGATCATTCGAGCCGCACTGAATATGTAGCTTAATCGAGCGTTATATATTAACCGTCTAGTGTAGTTTTTAAAAGGAAAAAATAGGAGAAAAAATGCTGGCTATGGGGTTCGAACCCATGCGCACTTATGTGCAGAAGATCTTAAGTCTTCCCCCTTAACCTCTCGGGCAAACCAGCTTGTACGCCTCTTGGTCTCATTGACAATAATATATTCTTACACAAAAGGGGGGGAGGAAATATTACCATCAATAGGTTGTACATGGATCATAATGGTTCAGACTTTTCAAATATAAAATTAAATTATTTATTTCACATTTTAAAATTTATGAATTAAATCAAACGAATTTAAATCTAGGACTTCTCGGATTCTATTTTTTTTTTGGATTTCTTGATTTATTCTTTTTGGTTTGGTTATGAATTATCTTTTAGCACTTAGGACATAAAATTATATTATCTCAACACTTATTTAATTCTTAAACAATCAATGGTAACTACATGTTTCACAAAACTACAAGAAAATAAATGGATACTGATTAAATTATTATCATATTACTTCAATCACCTTAAATAAATCGTTGAACATTCACATCACTATAAAATGAAAGTGGTAAAATCAAACCTATAATATTCTCATCACTAGACATAAAAATAACAAATGTGATCAATTTTGTATGCTTCTGCATGCATTTTATTAATTCGATCAATTAAGCTTACAGCATACTACTTACAAGTGAACCAAACAAAAATATTAGGAACTTAAGATGTATATTAGTTTGATTTAGGTTTTGAAAAAACTCAAATATGTCATTAAATTTTGAAAAAAGGTTTATCTATGTTATTCGTTAAAAGTTTAGTTCATTTATGACATTTTCATTTGAGAAAAGTGTCATGATCCAAAAATAGATGTGATGACACTCGTTTTATCCCACTATTAGATTACTAGCCGAAAAAATATATAACACACTCACGAAGTCCTTTAAACTACTATTCAACATAATCATCTATTTATCCTTAAAGTGCATCATCCACTCATAATCTTACACAATTTCTTCGAATCACTGAATATTCTAAAACTGACCAGACATTATTTCTATAAGTATATCACTTCAACCTTATTATCATATCTAACATTCAAATCATACACCACACCAACTACACACGAGTCGGCACTATATGTAAGAGTGAACAGATTGAAGCGATAAGAATCAGAACGAACAAAGGATGCACGATAGAGATTCAAGAAGTGAAGATTTTTCATAAAGTCACTATATCTTTCCGAATATAAGTATAGACCTCTTTGTATCGATCCTCGAAATTCTACTTAGACTCGATTTTTATACACAAGAAACCTATGAACCTGGGGCTCTGATACCATTTAACCAACGAATATAAATAATTTAATAATTTAACTCTTTCGTATTTATGATTTCACCAACTTTATATAAAATAAAGAGATAAATAACATTGGCATAGAGATCCATTTAGCCATAACAACATAGAAAACCTAAGTTCTTACCTGATATACCGCACTTTTGATAGTTATATCGTAATAGTAATGTTCAAATATAAATAAGGTTTGTAATGACATAGGATACAAATAAAAATATATTATATATGGGTTTGGCCCATAAATCATCAACTAAATTAGTTATTCTCCCTCTAAAGGGAAAATTAGCAAATTAGTCAAAAAAATCTAACATATCAAGTAAAAATCTCCATACTAAAAAATATTAGTAAAAATGTCAGTATTTTTTTAAAAAAATGTGTATCCTAATTTACTTCTTATGTTATTTCACCTTAATTACACATTTTTCAATTGTTTCTCTCTCATATTTTTTTTTCAAAAATAATATTTTCTCTCTCTCATATTTTCATCTTCCAATTCTTCTCTTATTCTCAATTTCAAATATGCCTCTCTCTTCCTTGTTTTTTTTTTTTGTTTCAGAAATTGAATAATGTATATTATAAAGATATTCACACAATGCATTTGATTAAGTATGTATCTTTATTCGTTTTTTAAGATTTATTTTATGATTTTATCTTTGTTTAAATTGTTTAAAATTATTCTTTTTAGCTGAAATCATGTTTAGGATTTGATAAACTATAAATCACTCTCCAATGGCAAAATCTAAAATATTCACAAGAATCTCATTGATTAAGGTATGCATCTTTATCCGATTTTTAGGTTTGTTAACCAATTCTGTTTTTGTTTAAATATTTTTTTAAAAAAAATTATTTAGTTGCTTACTAAATTCTCCAATTTCGATAAGTGTTTTGGATAAGGAAAACGTCGAAGGTCCTCGCTAATGGACCTCTAAGAGGATTACAAGAGGTATCCCACTTAATCATTAATTTTCTAGATCCAAGCATATACATGGCTGACCATTGTTATTAACCAGTTTCGGCAGAATATTGGCGTCCTTGGTGTTTCTCGCCACCAACCTCACAATCATCGACCACTCAAAACACAAAATAAATGACAACAAATTATGTATTTTTGTTTTGCTCATTTTGTATTTTAGTGTCACGTTGTATACATACAACTTTGTTTTTTTTTTTTGTTTTTTTTATTCATTGTAATGATATACCAACAAAGTCACATTTGTATTCCAATTGACGTGAGTATTATTTTGCCCATTTTGTATTTCAATCTCACTTTTTATTTCAAACTCAATTTTCAATGCTAACAATTCTATATTTCTTTGTTATTATGTTTTCATCATAATTGTATACCAACAATTTTTGTATGTTATGTGTTCATTTTACCATTCAAATTAAAATTGAGAAAAACTGAATTTATGTATCCAAGTTTAAAATGTATGTATTTACAATGGTACTTGTATCATGTTCTGAACAAAATTGTATTTTTCCTATTTCAATTGTATCTACAATCACTAACAAAATTCTAACATAAAAAATATGTATTTTTTCCATTTCAATTCTATGCTACAACAACCAACACATTTGTATTTGTATCTAAGTTAAAATAATATTTACTTATAGTGAGGCTTTTATCTTGTTTTGAACGAAATTGTATTTCGTGCATCACTAATTTTATAATGTGACAACCAACATATGTATATTAAACTAATATAGAAATTGTATTCACATTAAACACTTACAAAATGCAATACATTTATTATATCATTTTCAATAAGGGATACAAAATAGTTTTAAAAAAAAACGAATAATCAAAGAAAAATAAAATATATACAGTACAATTGTTCGTAGTTTTTACGTTTGGGATACCATTTTGCTCAATAAACTAAAAAGAATTAGCCAACGAAAAAACCCAGTTCCAAACAATTCATTATTATTTTCGTATTCAACCAACAAAAAGATTTTAACGAATCCATCGAAACTCATTATTACTAACTTGTTCATAATCATATGTAATTTTGTATGTAAATAGATACGTTGTACAATTATCTAAAAAATTTCACATCAAATTTATAATCAATTAGCAACACATTAAGAATGAAGCAATTAACTATTAAGTGGTTCAAATTGTATCTCGTCAATTTTATCGAACTCCCAGTAAAAAATTACTTCTCGAAAGTTGATTATCAACGATTCTTTGACCTATTTCGTTCCAAATTTTCTAGCCAAACAGAAAAAATCAATTTTAATCCAAATAAGTTGATCAGAGATCGAGTATTATCAATTGAAAATTCATAATGAAAAATTTAATCAATTATGCAAATGCCTCTGTCATTTATTTTTTATTTTGTAATTAACGAGAATTTTTAATGATTGTTTCTTTTTTTAAATTATTCTCTCCCCTGGATTTCTCCTTTTGTTATTTAACAATTGTATTTTTTTTAAATAAAAACATAAATAAAATGCATAGCAAATTAAAATTTTGACAATATTAATAAATATCGAAAATATTGATATTTTAAAAAATTTCCTATCTTTTAACATCAAATTTGGGCAGTCGGGAACATGACTTAAATGGTAAGCCGAAATTGTGATGTTAAATATACAAGAGAAACTTACACAAATTTTCACTAGTTTGGAGGCTAATAACTAATAATTTGCAGTATTACAAATCTTATTAAATTTTGGTGCGTTTAGATACGTCCAGATATATCCTGATGCATGTATCTCGAGACACATGAGATCAAAATTAGGTGTAATTTGTTCTAGATACATGTATCCAAGTGGGTTCACATCATTTGAAAACATAACAAATCTCGTTCGCCTCTCTCCCATCTTACTCACCACTTTCCAATGTAGTTGATATCCTAAATACATAAAATCACACCGGATACATTCATATGCATGTGTCTAGTGTGTATCTAGTTTGATTCACATTTATCTATATACATGACTATGTCGCTTGCCTTCCTCCTCATCTCGCCCATCTATTTTTCTATTTTAATATATCTGATAGCAAAAATGCATGTATCTAGGTCTATCTTTATATAACTAATGGTAAGACACCCGACACATAATTATTTGAAAGTGTAGGTAGAATTAGTATCTATAGTATCGATGCATATCCAATAAGGTAGTTTCTTCTAAATAAAAACTATGGTAAAGTTAAAGAAAAATCTATTATAATATTCTTTAGTTATAAAATATATATATTTATAGTCTGATTAATTTGCGTTTGAATTGACTTTTTTATTAATCATCAAACCAAATCATTTACGACCGTTTTAAAAAAACTAGTTACTTTTCCGATTGACTCGATTTGTCATTTTGATTTTGTTCATCCCTACCATCAACTATTATTTCCAGCCACTAATTTTGCCCCACACCACCATTATTAGTCAATATCATTAATTCAATCGGCACCACAGTCATCGTCGCCACCTTCACCACAAATTGCTATATAATTTTTCAAACGATAAAGGTTCAAAATGTCCTGCTATCACCTATTAGATCAAGTTTCTCCATCCTTCCATCTATTTGATCAAAAAATTCCCATAACCTATTATAAATAATTCAAATTTACCCCTATATCAAAAATGTGTTTAACATACTAGGAACGACTCAAAAATATATCCTAATTCTAATTATACATATCAATATAAAAAAATTAATATACTTGGCAATTTTTAGTTTTATTTGATTTGTAAAAAAAATTAATAAGTTCTTGATTGTTTATCTTACATAATAAAAGTATTTGCTTTAAGTAAACAAAATATATGAACTAAGGTGTGCACTAACCCGAATATCTGTTGGTTAAAATGTTTATCGTAGTCATATAGAAAGAGGAATTTTATCATGTATGCCCACAAAAAGATCATCTTTCGTTGCGGAATTATTTTTTTAAAGATGATTTCTAAGAAAGAGTATAAATACAGTATCACTTTAACATAAATAAATTAGTTAAAAATCTCAGTGGTACTTTAAAAGACTAAAATTGGCAAGTAATGAAAAAAAAAAAGGAAAGATGTATAGCTAAGTTGTCAATGTCTAATAGTAGTAAAGTGGATTTAAAAGGCGCGACTTTATTTATTTGCATTTGAAGGCTAAAAAAATGAAAAATATATTGATATTATAAACATTATATTTGTATAAATTCTAATAAGATATTTTAAGACCACATGATGTTCCAGCAATTAACTAGTATTTAAATAAGTGATAAACATTTTTAGGGAAGAAGGCAAATTTAACTCATTTTTAATAGGTTAAGGGCCATTATGATCTTATAGGTGGAAGGAGGGACAAATTTGATAAGATATATCGAAGGAGCATGTTAAATCATTTGATTCATTTCTAATACATTGATAGTATTTGTGGATTTTTTCTATTTTTTTTTTAAAAAAACTCGATATAATATATTTAATTTAGCATTTTATTATGTTTTTTATTTTATTTTATCAAATAAAAAATATGAATTTAGATGTCAAAGAAAAATAAAACAGTTTCAATTATTTAATATTCAGATCTTAATACAATATTTGTATATTAAAATGTGTATTCAAATTTAAAAAATCAAATTATGATATACATTTTCATTTTAAAATATGTATATAAATTCAGACATCTTAATTTGAATATAAATAAATTATGTCTTAATCTTATTTTCGTATTAAAAATAATTGAGTTTACAAAATGATCTATCATTGCAAATCTACACCTTGCTTTACTCTCTTTAAAATATATATAGCTTTAGTGTTTGTATCTATATCCCATTATTCTTTCCACGTATATTTTAAATAGTGCATTCCAATATATGGAAGCTTTCCTTAAGTTGTTAAAGAAAATTTGAGTTCTTTGATCCAAGGGGAACTTGTATTGCTTTTTTTTTTTTTTTTTTTGGTTTTGGAAATGTGTTTGAAAAGCTTTCGAGCACGTTATCTATGATCCAAGTTGTGATAAAGGTGATCTCAAATAAGCTTGATGAACAAAAAAACTTGACAAGTAAATAATGATGTTGATATGTTTGCTAAAATGAGGTTTGAGTATTCAATTAGAGAAAATAGTACGCCCTTCCTTGTGAAAATCGAGCTCCTTTTGTAGATATGAAACTTAAGTCCGGAGCCTAAACGTCGTTAAAGTAAAGTGATTTTATTGTTTTGGTTAGAAATCTTTTTGATGTATTCTTTCAGAATTTTTGTCAATTTTTTTTCCCTTTAGGCTTTGAACTCGATGAAATCATGCCCCTGAAACATTCCAAAATTAATTATCACTGAATGAATACTGCTTACTTGACCCTCCGTTGGCTCCGCATAACTCGAAAATGACCTAGCGGATCTCTAAATAAATTTGGTAATAGTCAAAAGCACCTTAATTTTCTCCACAACGCCGTCTATAAATCATGATTCATGACCACTATTAGCTTTACCACAAGGTAGCAAAAACAATACAAGAGAGGATCGCTTAGCAACCTTCACATTCGGCATCCACGGATATCACCTAGTGATCAATGAAATAGTTGAAAATTATGAGGTCTCAAGTTTAATTTTCTGCGTAGACAAAAAACATTAGGTGATTTTTCTCATCTGTCCTAGCCTTGATGGACAAAGTTACCTACTATTTGTTATTAGCCGGAGATGGAAGATATCCCATAAGATTAATCGAAGTGAGCAAAACCTAGCTCAAACACTATAATTGCTATTTTTTTTAAAAAAAAAAAACACCCTCAATCTTAAAATAATGAGTTTAAGTCGCCCAAAAAATGGGAGCTTCTAAGGCAGGGTTAAAAATAAAATAAAGTAACAAGTATAGTGTGATTCAACAGTGTACTTTTAAAATGAAGTATCAAAACATATGTATAAGCTAACAAATAACTGTAATATCTGATTTATCTATTTATTAAATTATTATATTCATATTTTTGGCTCGAGGACATGACTAAAAAAAATACAACGATAAAAAATTAAGATAAATCACTAGTAATTTCTCTTTTTTTTCCAACCATTTTCTAACTTAAGACACATTGTTTGGTTCTCTTCTACTTATTCCTATCATAATTAGTATTCTACTATTATCTTATTCCTATTACTTCTTTTGACTTCTATTTTTTATTTTAATACTTTTATTAACTGTATTATTTATTCCTATCATTATTAGTATTGTACTATTATCTTATTCCTATTACTTCTTTTGACTTGGGAGTATTTTTACTATTTTTTATCTTAATACTTTTATTGTTCGTTCTAAAAAATAAATTTCTTGAGCCAAGGTCTATGTTGTTTGGCCATCATTTTCAATATACCACCTCGCGTAACACAGGAAATGCCTCGGTCTTCATGTAGTTAACTTTAAAAAGACAAACCACAAGGAGAGGAAAGGAGATGAAGAAAGCGTTGGCCAGCTCGATGGCAAAATTATTCTGCACACACTGATAAGACAGACCAACGGCCAAACGCAAGCTTCTGGACGTTAACCAAATGCACTCATTTGGGATACTCGAAAATCCCTATCGAGCACATATATGTCCAATCTACAGAACATTCAGTTTATATGTGAATCATAGGAACTGAGTGCCAAACACAAGCTTCAAGGGAACATCCCGGAGCATCAAGACACATCACATTATTATGGTAACCATGCTACAGCCTATTATAGGATCAGAAAACAAGCAGCAAAACTTAGGCAGATAAGAAACGACTCATCCATGAACGGAAGCGGGACCAAGCTTGATCCACGGCAGCATCTTCTACATCAGGCATCCCCATCTTTTGCCTCCTTTCAACGCCCTCCGGTGACTTGTTCATGAATGCGTGTCCAGTCTTTGGATAGAAGTAAACCTCATGTGGAACTCCTGCTGTTTTCAGTTTTTCCTCTAGAGCTTTACCAGTCTAGAAACCATAACAAACATAGGTTAAATTTCTCTCAATGCACGTGACTATGTGTTAGTATAGTTATGTCCAAATTATGCATGTTCGTTACAAGAGGAAAACTCATGATGCTCGATGGCACATTCATTGCTCTATAGTTGTTTAACAAATACCTAGGGAAGGACTTTCATTTGCTTATGATGTGTGTTTCTATTTTCCCAATCATTCCTTTTCTATATTTCATGAACCAATGAGGATATGGAATATTCTTAAACCTAAAAACTTAATTTGATCTACTTTAACCTCATTTGAGTTTTCATTTCTCTTCTTTTTTTATTATTTAATTTTTTTTGTGTATGTGAGAGAGATTAGACAGGACATGACGCAATCGCAGTTTACCTAGGACATCACCTTAAATAGGAAGGTATGGAGGAAGCGAGTTAGA
Organism: Solanum pennellii; assembly: GCF_001406875.1. Lineage (NCBI taxonomy): Eukaryota > Viridiplantae > Streptophyta > Magnoliopsida > Solanales > Solanaceae > Solanum > Solanum pennellii. The sequence continues at coordinate 68,517,217 of NC_028641.1, forward strand.
GTAAAAGGTTAGTAGGTAGATTTGTTTCTACGTTAGTAGGTAGGACTGCATTGTCTTGGTGCCCTTGCTAGTAGTCATAGTGCTACGTTGCCTTACCTGTTAGAACTTAATGCCACACCTAGACCTCTTGTATTTAGTTATATCAAGAAGACATGTAAAAAGAAAAAATGAGAATCGACCAACTTGAATTCTTAATTACAAATCTTACTCGAGTAGAAATTGGAAAAGGTATACAACTCGGATTTATCACTTTTTTTATAAGTATGTACTTACCCTTATAATTAATTTTATAAAACTAATTTTATTATTATTTATTTATTATGTGGCAAATTTCTGTTTGCTGAAATTAAATCGCCACCTCCACCCCCTTCATTTGACCCGCTCCATGACCCAATTGCCCATGGTTCCCACCCCAGACCCAATTAGAATCCCCTTCTTCGGCTTTTTTGAAATCTCTCTTCGATTCTATTCTCAAATTGGGTGTTCTATTTTTCAGTTCTAAGTGCATTTTCTTAGTTAGTAACTTCATAAACTTGTTGGAGAGTCCAAGATATTCTATCAAAATCCAACTTCTTTAACCTCTACTCTACTGTACTGAAACAGAAATATGCATCAGATCAAGAAAATGATGAAAAAAACTCTGATATTTCTTGCTGGAGAGATTAGGATTTCAAGATCAAAATATTCTTATTTTTTTACCTTTTAGTGTAAATTCAAAATATGAGCTGGAGTAAAAAGAGGAATTTTGTGGATATGATGATGAAAAAGAGGAGGAAAAGGAAAGTGTAATTCTTGAGAATGTGATAAAGAATTAAAGAAATTTTAAGAGTTCAAATTTGGTGATGCAGAAGCAGAGCTCAATGAATTGTGCAAGAGAGCTGATAATTTCATTGTGAGGGTCAACAATCGAATTAGACGTGATGCTGTCGATGATCCACCTTCACCCCTTTATTTGACCCGCCCCATGACCCAAATTTCTATCCATATTATCCACAATATAGAGATGTCTATACATGTGAGGTGGGGTTTTAATTTCAGCAAGTAAAAATTTGCCACATAATAATAATAAATTAATTTAAGAAAAAGTTAGTTTTTTTTAATGACAAGGGAAACCCACAATCCTACCCTTTTGGGTGCGAACAGGGTAAAACCCCCGCTCCTATGCAATAGCTCGCAGATCACATAGGAGAGGTAACCCGCACCAGACGAGCTCGACTCAGAAGGCAAACCCCTTGTTTTCGGTGGCAAAGGGTTTCGAACTTGAGACCTCCAACATGGAAGTCCCAAGCTCAAACCATTGGACTACCCCGAAGGATGAAAAGTTTGTTAGTTTTAAGGGTGAAAATGAACCAAATAGGTGGAGTGAAGGGTATTTCAGCCAAATAGGTGGGCGAGGGGTATATTTAAAGATAGTTTTGACGTATTTTTTGCCCTTTTCTGTATACACAATTTTAAATTGTATACTTTAGACTATTTTTTATTCAATGAACAACACTTGCATTTTGCTTAGGGTTTGATTTTCTCAGTATTCTTTAGTAATAATGTATTTGTTTAGCATAAAGTGTCAACATAATGACAAAATTGATCTTATTGCAAGATCGATTTGTGTTCACCTAGTGTTGACACTTAACTATAATTGGTGAAAACGTGGTTAAGTTGTTGTAATTAGTTCAAATATAGTTTAATTAACCTCTAGTTTGATTTATTGTTAAATAATAATAATAATAATTATGAGCCGAGTTTCAACAATTCACCAAATTGGAGGTGGGGAATGCAGAAAAATTAGATTTTGGACTGACTTATGGATGATGATTTGTGCTTGAAACAAAGATTTCCTATTTTTTTTCAGGTGTTGCAATAACAAAGATGGAGTTGTGGCTGATTTTAATTCCAACACGGGATGTCAAATGAATTTTACAAGGAATTTGAACGATCGGGAAATTGACGACTTTTGTCAATTGCTCCTTCAACTTGATTATACCCACATTGATCAGAGTAAGGGGGATTCACCAAAATGGATAGCTAGTAATGATGGAACCTTTTCAGTTAAAAAGTGCTATAGCATTCTAATGAAGCAAACAAGATTTTGAGATACTAGTTGGTCATGGAAAGGGATTTGGAGAACTAAAGCACCTATAAAGGTAGCTTGATTTGGTTGGATTGTGGCATGGGGAGCTTACCTAACTCAGGATAATCCAATCTTCAAAAAAAGGGTTTGCACTAAGTAGTAGATGTTACCTGTGTGAAGAAGATTTGGAGCCTGTGAATCACCTTATTTTGCATTGCAGAATAGCTAGCCAATGTTGGGAATTTTTCTTCAGTATTTGCGGGATCTCTTCGATCATGTTCAGAGTGTGAAGGAATTATTGGAGAGTTGGTCGCACCAGCTAACACACAAAGCTTTGAAGTAAATCTTGAGAACTATACATTTGTTCATATTCTCGACTATCTGGCTAGAAATAAATAAAGCTTGTTTTGATGGGCAAAAAAGACCATATTTCTAGAGTTAAAAACAAGTGTTCGCATAATTTATTTTGGTGGTGCAAAAGTAGTTTCCTTGATAATATAGATCAATATATGGTGTTGCTAGGGAGATGTTGTAATTTACTGTATGGATATTCACAATAGTCTTTTGTAACTTCTGGTTTTGGTACCTTCTTGGTACTTAGTAAATAAACCTTTACCTTATTAAAAAAAATAGTTTGATTTATTACTTGAAATAATATGGATTAGTTGGTGCACTTAGTTGTTGGAACTAATGTGGTTTAGTTGTTGAAATTAGTTTGATTAACCTCTGTTTTAATTTATTAACTGGAATAATGTGGTCTAATTGTTGGAACTAGTTAAAATATAGTTTAATAAACCTCTAGTTTCATTTATTATTTGAAATAATAATATAGATTACTTGGTGATTTAGTTGTTGGGATTAATGTGGTTTGGAACTAGTAAAATCACAATTAGTATTTAATTACTCTATTTTAAAGTTCAAATCATCATTATTGTTTGTGTAGATAAAACTTGATCATAGCTGGATGTAAGATAAGAAAAAGGATCAACTGACTTTGCATGGTTTAATAAACGAGTTATACCTTATGCAAATTCCAAAATAATGCTCGACCAAGATTATTTCTATTATACATCCAACCACAATCAGGTTCCATATACACAACCAATATAATGATAATTTCAAACTTCAGAATATAGTAATTGAATATAAATTGTGATTTTACTATTTTCAAACAACATTAATTCTAAATATTTCAACAAATAGATCACCAACTAAACCTCAATATTTCAAATAATAAATCAAACTAGAAGTTAATTAAACTATTTTTTAAGTAGTTTAGATTGACTTGTTTTTAACGACTTTTGGCTTTTAAGCACTTTTTTTAGTTTTAGAAGTGTTTGGATAAACACAGAATGTGTTTTCAGCACTTTTAAAAGCTGAAAAAGTACCCAAAAAAAGTCAAAAGTTTGGAGCTCCTAACTTGTGACTTCTCCTTTTTAACTTATAAGCCTCTTAAAAAGGTCAATCCAAACACCCCCTAATTCCAACAACCAAACTGCATTAATTCTGAATTAGTTCTAAGCTAATTCCAACAACTAAATCCACCAACTAAACCAACATATTTCAAATAATAAATCAAACTAGAGATTAATTCAACTCTATTTGAACTAATTCCGAGAATTAAACCACATTAATTCTAAACTAGTTCTAAACCGATTCCAACAACTAAATTCACCAACTAAACCACATTATTTCAAATAATAAATCAAACTAGAAACTAATTATACTACAATTGAGTTGATTCCAACAACTAAACCATACTAATGCTAAACTAATTCCAAACTACGTCAACAACTGAAGTAAAGTCTAGTACAAAAAAACAACTATACTTTGTTACAAGCTAATTCCAACTACTAAGCAAAAAGTCTAGTGCAAAACAAACAAGATCTAATTCCAAGTAAGTGTATACACTAAATGGATACAAATTGATCTTGCAACAAAATCAATTTTGTTATTAACAGAGTCAACTAGTGTCTGCACTTGTACTAAACAAACACATTGTCACCAAATTAAAGCCAAGTGTCAACACTTAAGTTTCAAAAAAAAAAAAAAAACTAAGTGTCAACACTATGTGAACATAAATCGATCTTGCAAGAAAATCGATTTTGTCGTCAATAGGGTCACCTAGTGTCGACACTTACACTAAACAAACACATTATCAGTAAAACACACTCTAAAAAATAAAAAATAAAAACTAAGCAAAATGCAAGTGTTTTTCGTTTAATCAAAAAGATAGTTTTACATATACAATAATTAAAATTATATATACTTACAACGTATATTTTTTTTTTGATGAAGCTTACAACATAAATAAGTATATACTTTGACTATTGATTGTAATTTTATATATATACATACATATAAGTATGTGTCTGTGCCATAAACCTAAGAAAAATGAAGTACCCAATCAAAGCACCCAAGTTAGGTTGACCAAGTCCAGTGCAGATCCCACACCCATCCTAGATAGTATCGGCTGGACCCAGGTGCAACGAGAAACTTTGAAGAATCTGAGCAACATAGAATAATCTATATCTATACATTGTTTCATGAAGTACACCATTAGTTGCCAACCCCCTTCAATATCCCACAAATAATTGCAGATACTAAAATGTTCATTCAATATGGGACATAATAAAAGCACCAGCCAAATAGGGCCAAGGAAAGCGGAATGTGCCAATAGTTCAAAAAGCACAATGACCCAACATAACCATGCTCCATGATCATGACATGAAAATAGGTTTATCCATATAAAGAAGCCAACTAGCACAAAGGAAATGTACCTTTACATCTGAAAACCCAACAAAAGCATCATCTTCACCGAAATGAGCTTGCACAGGGGCCTTAGCATTAACAGGATCAGCAAGCTCTGGTGAAGGAACCCCATAAAAGGCGACGACTGCATTAACCTCTGGGACCAAAACAGAACTTGCAATCGCAAGAGCACCACCCATGCAGTATCCAGTAACTCCAACCTAATACCACATATTTGTAACTCATAAGCTCTCATATGACAAATATCAGTTGAACAATGTTGACAACTCTATCATGTACACAAAGATCATCAAGCGTATAATGAGGTTAAACAAATTGAAGCATTATTTGATGAAATCCACACATTGTTTACTATAGAGTATGCAAGTTGTTGGAAATCAACAAGACAATGCTATTAGTATGGTGAGAAGATGAACTTGGAAAAATAAGTATGGTTTACAACATATCATGACTAAAATCAGTGCATCATTTGCAAAGTTTTCAGGTATGCATGGATTTTAAAGAGACTAAGTGAGAAAAGTTGAAGGAGAAGAGCATAAACTTCTCAACTTTTGTTTAGATTAGAGGAGACAGGTTGACATACGGACATTTGACATTAATACTGCTACACTATTTATTTTCTCATAATTCATATCTCTACTATGGAATTACAAAAGTTCCACAAGGAATCTCATTTACTTCAAACAGCTAAATATTGTGTCTCACAACACCCTAACCTCCAACTTTTCATACAGTCAATGCTCTAATGACATTTCTTTTTTTGATAATGACATTTCATGTGCTATAGTGTCAAGAATGGAATGGCCTAAAATCGACAATATCCCATGAAACTATTTGATATCACGTTGACATTGGTCATACAATGAATGAACAATTTATTAATATGAGGCAAAAGGAATGACACAATTTACTTTGGACGAAAGGAGAACGTGTATACAAATTTGTAGTGAATGTTGCAGAAACACCAAAACCATTTACCTAGAAATAATTGTTATTAACAATAAAAACAACAATATTAATCAACTTCACCAAAAAAATGAAACAGTTGTTATTAAGTTCCATACTGAACACCAAAGTATATGATCAAATAAGCCACTTCTTCTTTGCTTTTGAAGTCAACATTATGATGTTTCCTTGTAAATGTGTAAGGATCATGAGACATTCGAATTAGAAGATGATGTGGCAAGGGTGGGGAAGGATGGAAGGCCTAGAAGTCCAAGATTCAAATCCCGATAGAGACAAAATATACTAGGTGATTTATGCCTAAGGCCTTAGCAGAAAAAAATATTCGGTACATATATTGGTGGAAAGTAGCAGGTACTCAGTAAATTAATAGAGAACTCGAAATGTGCTCAAGTTGGCTTGGACGCCACCGTTATCAAAAAGATATAGAAGAATAATCTGAACAGAAGATTTAGTACAAGAATTCTACTGATAGAACCTCAGCATAATGACATCAGCTCATATCAATTGACAATACTTATATCCATTCTCTTTCTGATTAAATTAAAATTGGAAGAGCAATTAGATAACTTTCCACCACACAGTTAACTAGCATTCATAATAATAAAGAAACCAGTCATTATAATGTAATTAAGAGACCAATGTACGTATCAACTCTCTGCAACAAAGGAGAACTATACTCCTTTCCAATTGTTTCATTTTCAGAAACATGCAGAGTAGCAATGTTAAGTCCTAACCAATAATTCAGCTACTTCAGAAAGATTTGTGTCTCTAGGTGGAGTTTATATAATTAGTCAAACTTAATACTCTAAAATATAAACAGCATTTGATGTCTGAGAAATTAAATGAGTGTGTGAACCTATAGCTTCAAGTCGGACCATCTTTGTTGATGAAACTGACTGTAGTATAAACCGCAAGTACCTTTTTGGATCCATTTGACTTTAGCCAATTAACTGAAGCCTGAATATCTTTGACAGCCCCTTGCCAGTCAAGACCATCCATCAGATGTTGTGCTTCTGCAACATCTAAGCCAACTTTTCCACGATACAAACTGAAATCACAAAGTAAAAGAGAAAAAAGAAATAAAGCATTAACAAACAGCTATATCATGGGAGCTGAGACATTCATCAACTGGAAGTTCATGCAAGAAAAAGGATTCTTACTCAGGGATAAGTGCCTTAAAACCAGAATCAAATTGAGAAATTTTCTCTGCATGGTTTTTTATCTCAAAATCAACACCCCACCACTCCTGAAGCACAACAATTCCAGGGGCATCGTCTTTTCCAATTACATAGGCATCAAATGTCTGCATAGATAAGATCACTAAAAGAATCAATAAGAAGAAGATCAAGTAAGGCCTTCCCATTCAGCAGGTCAGGCTAAGAAACAACTCGCATCTCCAGTTGAGGCCTTCTAAATACAACAAAGATATACAGCAGGTTGAACAAAAAGACATCTCGATCACCATTACGCCATATTAAATTGATTAATCAATCAACTATTCCTCAATCCCTAATTAGTAGCAATCTGAAGTACAAATCCTATGTACTAATTGCTTGTTTAAATTAGAACCAATAATTATCCAAACAGGCAAAATGATTATTCTTCCATCTTTCAGAAACTAAATCAGCAAACCCTAGTAAACAAATTTTCGCTCATTCAACAAATTTCTAATAAAAAATAAACATTTCTCAATGATTATTGCACATTACAGAATTCACATTAATCCAATTCATGTAAAAACAATTCCAAGTCCTCTAATTTCCAGTCTCCTCGTCATTAAATAAATCAAATACACCTGATTTATTGAAAAAGAAATGAATGAATCTCGAAATGCGTTCATCTATTAGGTCCATGATACTTACAGTATCATCCCTTTGAATCTGAACTTTCTTGAATGGAGTAGCGGAGTCAGCCATTGCCCGAAGCTGAAAGCAATAACCGGAGAGACGATGGATGAGTGTTCGAGCTCTAGTGGTATGTGTAGGTTTGTTGACTGTGAGAAGGCCACTAGAGAATATTCTAGAGCAAGTCGATATCATGCCTTCCACTATGTTTTCTCAAGATCTAATTGTATAAATTTTGTCTATGTTTAAAAAACTAGTTAATATAAATTTTTCATAAAATATTAAATAATTTAACATTATATAAATTTAAAAAAATTAAAAAATTATATGGCAATTGACAGTGATGATAATTTATGATGGGGATTGTGTATATCGATTTGGATTAATATTGATTAATGATGATGGTTATGAGTAGTATTTCGTGATAAATGATTGACAATTGTGATTAATTATAGCGATGATAAATACTCTTCTGTTTCATATTTCCTTTTATAACTGTCTCCATTTACTTGTCCATTTTAACAAATCAAGAAAGGACAACAATATTTTCCCTAGTATGCTCTTATTTAGTTCTAGAAAAATTTTAGCACTACTAAGTTGTAATGCATGTTTTTTTAAACTAGAAAATACATTTATTATACTTGAGGAGTTGCATAATCTTTTAAGTTAAAGGATAAAATTGTAACTAACTTATGATAATTATTGGTGTCTTAATATGTGTGTCACTTCTAAAGTGGACAACTAAATAGGGACAGAGAAGTAATTAGTAGTACAATAAAAAGTGATAGCTAATGAGGGTTGATCATGATGACGAGTAGTGATGTATATTGTTGATTAATGGTGATAATTATTGATAGTAATTAGTGGAGACGATTGCAAATGATGATGACTAATGGTGATGACGATTGATTTTGGTGATTAGCAATAGCGATAGTTGTAGTTGTGTTAAGGATGGTGGTTGTGGATGAATGGTGGTCAGAGGCGGATCTAGGAATCAGAGTCACTAGGTGCCAAGCAGAGGCGGACCCACATGATTTGATAAGGATGCACGTGCATTCGTTAACTTCAAAAAAATAACGTGTATATATGAATATCTATAGTTAGAAACTGACATAAAGTAGGGTATAATCAATTGTGCACCCATAAGAAGCGTAGGGATGCCCTTGTTTAGTTGGTACAAGCCAAAGGAACCACTCACGAGAATACGGTTCAGTCTTATTTCATTATTTTTATTTTAAGTTTAGCTTATAAATCATATTCGAGCCATTAGTACCAATCAAATACTTACATTATTCGTTAATTGTAGTAAAATTTTTGTTAACTACCTAAATTAAGATAGTATTGGTGCGTCAAAATCTTCAAATTTTAGATTGTCTCTAATTTTCAGTAGACTAATCAATTAAATCAATTTTAGATTCAGATAGAATTATTCATCTTGTGGCTGGATGGGAGAGCAGGATTGACGACAGACGGAAGCCTGAAGCTTTAATTAATTGCAGCTTTTTGTTATTCAAAAGTTTAAAGGAGGTTTCAACAGTAAAGATAATTTTTTAAATATATTTAATCATGTAAAAGAAAAGTCAAAGAGTTAAATTAAATTAGTTACAAAATAATTATTAATTAATACTTAATAAGTAAAAAAAATCAATAATCATCGAGGGATTGCAAATTGGATGGTCTACCATTACGCCAAATAATGCATTTGTTCTTTGGGTGGCACGGATTTTAAATTTATCCATATTTGTACAGAAATACTTTTATATAAATAGAGTTTCCGTCGAAGCTCGTGGGTGGCGTGGCACCTTCACGGGCTATATTAGATCCGCCCCTGATGGTGGTGATGGTTGTGACCGAAATTATGGTAATGACTTATGCATGGAGGGCTGAAAGTTAAATGTGTAGCGTTGAACTGTCATTTTTGTAGAAATTCTTAAATCGACATATTAATGATATTCCGACTTTGAAATTGAACAAACTTAATGACTCAGAAAATAATAATTAAGATTAATACTTTCCCAGTAAAAATAAACAAGGGGGATTTTATGTATAGTTTAATAGAGTGCTGGTCCTTCTAAACAAGAATAAAGATGAGAGAATTAGCTTTGTGCGCCAAAATCTACATGAAGATGTGCGAATGAACCCAGTGGTGCACTCCCAATAGAAGAATGCAGTGGAAGGTGTATCTTCTGCACCATTTTTCTATAATTTTTTACACAGTCCATGTGATCATGAAAAACTCGAGAGGCGTTTGGTTGTTACTGGTTAAAATTATGTAAATATCAGTGATATAAAGATTAATTATGTAGGGTGTGATTATACAAGAACTTCTTACAGCAAAATAGTAAAAGGAGAATGTTCATTCCACAAGCAGTAAGACTAGTTAGAGGTTCATATTCAAAATCATTACATAGTAAGCTGCAAAATTGTTCTCTATATATGCAAACTCTTTCTACTATTCCTTCCCAAGACTTATGTTATCTGTATCTACTATAGTCATAGCAATTATTGTGGTGGTTGACGAGATAGATTCAACAGTAACTGATGCATCATATTTGAAATTTCCAGATCGTCCTGCAAATTAAACACATAATTACTACTCAATATCATAAAGTATATTTTGGTTTTGTACATAATTAGCTAGATGGATGTTGTGTCCGTGGACGATAGACTCACACGAATAATGATGCCAAACTTGTAGTCAATTAGATTATGAGGAAAATTGGTTTTCACTGTATCATATACCCTGTATCATGAAGGGAAAGATCAAATCAAACAATAATGTTGTGGATAATTAGAGACAAATTCACCATAAGAGCAGCTGGGACCAAAAAAAATTTATCCACCTGCCCATGCTACTCGCGAAAGACTTAGGTAGCACTGAGCAACATTTTTTAGCTACTGTGAACAAGGGATTTCAGAAGCAAATGTGTCTACCAGTTGATGCAGGACTTGTATCACTAACTGAAAATGAGCGGGGAGAGCACAACAATATTTTAGCCCTTTCTTTTGCATCAAAACTTTCATTAGTACGAGTGTTGCAACCTGCATAGACATAGTAATTCAGAGAAAAGGGTTGAAAAAGAGAGTCGAAAAGTTAGCCTATCATGGTCTCACTTTCAAATGAATTACACTATGTAAGACAACATTGACTCAAGCTTCTGGAACATTACATGAGAAAACTAGATGGATGTAAAAACTCTCGGAGTAGTTGTTGGGTTTTATTTCCCCTGATTTCTTACCATAAATAGGTTTTTCTTTTAGGAATAGGTTTTGGATTGACTAATCTTTTTCTTGTAGAAAAAGGTTTAGGACTCTATAAATAGAGGAATGTTCCTTCTAACTTAATTAGCATTCACAATGTAGTCTTAAAGGCTTTGAGAGTTTTAGTTAAAGGGAGAATTTGTGGGTCACAAGCTTGATACGTTATCACTTGTGTGAACCTCCCATGTATTCCGAGTGAATTGGTTGAGGTTGTTTCTCTCTTTATTTTGTACTCTCATATTTATAGTGGATTGCTCATCTCCTTTGTGGACGTAGGTCGATTGACCGAACCACGTTAAATCTTTGTGTCTTTTGGTATATTTCTCGTTGTCTTTCTTACTCGTAGTCTTTCGAGGTTTGCATTGCTAGCTTCCGCATTTACACCTGCTTATTTCCGTTCCTAACAGTAGTTGACCGTTATCGACTCAAATACACTCCTTATACAACAAATAAGAAGAGAAGAGAGAGGACCGGAATCATGAAAATGAAAGTTACAGTGACGTGGATGATAAACATATCACTCTTCAATTCTAAATAAAGTTATATTTTTTGTCAGGAAGGCCCTGCTTCCTCTACTTTAATTTGTTCTTGATGTTGTAGTCTTTCATTCAAAACATGTATAAAAGTTGATCACAGTAGAAGCATTTCGGCAAGCGTAACCTTCCGTATGAGTTGATCACCATGAAAGATGCAGAGCACGGCATGAAGAAAATACTTGTGTGTCTATCTAGCAATAAAAGAAGAATTTCTTGCCCATATGACTCATCAAACTGCACAAAAAAAGTCATGAATTCATCAGAACATTATAAGCTTTGTATTATTAGAATGTAGATAGATGGAATCTACTCACATTTGCTAGGGCAGCAATAAGATTTAAGATGGTAAGCTTCACACCCTGCACAGGCCTCATCACATTTGCAGAAACTCGGAGAAATGAGTAAAGGTATGTTTACTGCATAAAAAAGAATAATAGTATTAGAAGAATAAACTAGACCTAGCTAGTGAAAGTATAAGAAATTTGTTGTTATGACCTATTCTTGGATTTGGGTGAGAAGCCATACACTGCACTCATAAAAGATTAATATTAAGAGGCACTCACTATATAAAAATCATCAGTATAGTCACCAGAATTACATTAAGAGTATTACAAAGTCGAGTAGATTCCGTCATGGTTAATGTTGAGTCTAAAAGCTTGGGGTACACTGCTACTACTTCCTATAATCAAAATTATATCCATAAGATAATTTCACACATCGAATACAGTGAAGCAATTCGATCATATACCTGTAAAAGTATGGTTACTGTAAGTGAAATCCAACATCCATGCGCATTGCTTCAGTTGAGTTTTATGACGAAACTGTTAAGTTCAATAAGAACATTTTCGCGATTATTACTCTCACGAAGATTCATTATCAATTGCTCCGTCCTATAACGGCGCTCTGAAAATTGCAAATTATTACTCATTTCCAGAAGACGGTTAAACAAAATCTTTATTTTCTTAATTTTTTTCTGCACTCTCTGTTTTATGAAAATAATGAAGGAATCAGAAAGCAGATATGTATACACACACGCGGGGGAAAGTTTGCGATTAATGCCGAATCTTGGAGTTCGAGCCAAATTAAAAGGAGATATATTATATTAAAGCTAACTCTATCATCTCATTTAGAAGAAAGGCGGTACAATGCGGTTGTATTTTGTATAATTGAGTAATTTTTATTCGTAAAATTTGAAATAATAATTTTATACCAAAAATCTAACAATAAAAAACACTAAGTTTAACGTGAAAAAACCCTTCAAACCGAAGGTAACCACCACGGGATCGACAAGATTCGAATTGCTTTACTATACCAATAAGAGGTTTACAAATATTCTTCTAATGTCTACACAACAAGTGCCAAAAGAGAACAAACAATAGCTACACCAACAAAAGATAAATAGAAAGAAACACCACCCAAACCCAGCTTCTGTTCGGGACCTAAAATAGGATTTTGCTGAACTCCTAATTCGATCTCACCGTTCAAATCAACCATCAAGATGTCAGGAACACTCGGTCCAAATTTCAGCCTTATCCAACGGTTAGTTAATTGGAAAACACGATCTAAATATTGCTGGTCGGAGAAAAAGACTGCAGCAAAAGAACCTTTTTTTTTCTCTCCTTTTCTCTTGTTAAAAGCTCTCTCAAAAACCTCTCCTATGTTCTAATGTCTTTCAAAGACAATACCAATGAGCAATTAATTATTTTCTCAAACCATCCTCTATTTATTAAGTTGTGCTTTTTCTTACAAAGCCAAAATCAACTACAAATAGGATAACAATTCCAATCCTTTTCCTAATAAAATTGGAAACCAAACAAAGTGAATAATTTCATTCCTTTTTCAAGTAGGATTAGGCCATGGGCCTTTGGCTGGAACATGGGCAATAGCCCAACAAATTGCTCCGTCCTATAACGACGCTCTGAAAATTGCAAATTATTACTCATTTCCAGAAGACGGTTAAACAAAATCTTTATTTTCTTGTTTTTTTCTGCACTCTCTGTGTTATGAAAATAATGAAGGAATCAGAAAGCGTATACTGTATACACACACGCGGGGAAAGTTTGTGATTAATGTCAATCTTGGAGTTCGAGCCAAATTAAAAGGAGATATATTATGTTAAAGCTAACTCTATCATCTCATTTAGAAGAAAGGCGGTACAATGCGATTGTATTTTGTATAATTGAGTTATTTTTATTCGTAAAATTTGAAATAATAATTTTATACAAATACAAATATTCAAGTTTTAAATAGTTATACAAATTAAATTACATTATACAAATGTTATACAAATTGTGAAAACTATGTATATACAAATTTTTAAAAAGTTATAATTTTTTTTTGAATGTGTCTAATGATAGAATTGAAAAACGGAAGGAAATTACTATCATATACATATACGAATCAAACGAAGAATTGTTAGTAACAAATTATACAGACGAGACAAATTATACAAATTAACTAAAACACTAAGCTGCGTAATTATATATATATATATATATATATATATATATCTATAT
>NC_028641.1:68531511-68537003 GCF_001406875.1 Solanum pennellii
GAGAGAGAGAGAGAGAGAGAGAGAGAGAGAGAATCCTAGGCACGCCTACATGGCACCACCACAAACAATGATTTCCCTTTAAATTTATCTATTACCAAAACTAGTTTTCCCATTTCATGAAAAGTTGTGACTTTATGAAAAGTTGTGAATTTTAGGAAGAGTTATGACTTTCATGAGGAGTTGCGACTTTTATGAAAAATTGTGCCTTTTATCTAAGGTTTTGACCTTTCCGAAGGGTTGTAATTTTGCCAAAGAGTTGTGATCTACACTTTTTTAAATATAAATAGAGGGTTTTCTGCCACTATTATTTGTAGTTTTTTTTTGTTATAGGGTAGTCGAATTCAAATACATTAAATATGCAGAAAAATGCATATACCCCATGAACTATGTCCAAAACTCACAGACACACTTATACTATACTAAGGTCCTATTAACCCTGAACTTATTTTATAAATAATTTTCTACCCTTTTTTGGCTTACGTGACACTATCTTATGGGCCCAAGGTGTGTTGAAAATTTTTTCAATGATAGTGCCACGTAGATCGAAAAGGGGTAGAAAATTATTGAGGTGGTCAATGATTGAGTAGCAGTGAAATGTGATCGGTGGTGATGGTTGTGACTCAAATTATAAGTGGTCGGTGAAAGTAAATTGAGTAGCTGTGAAATGTGATCGGTGGTGATGGTTGTGACTGAAATTATAGGAATTATAGTTATGAGTGGTGGGTGAAAGTAGGTGGTGATGATTGACACTGAAATTATGATTATGAGTGGTTGGTGAAAGTAGGTGGTGATGGTTGACACTGAAATTATGATTATGAGTGGTTGGTGAAAGTAAATTGACTAGGGTGAACTGTCATCTTTGTAGAAGATTTTAAATTGACATCTTAATGATATTCAGACTTTGAAATTGAACAAACTTAATGACTCAGATATAATAATTAAGATTAAAACTTTCTTCAAGTATAAATAAACAAGGGGGATTTTATGTATAGTTTAATAGAGTTTCGGTCCTCCTGAACAAGAATAAAGATGAGAGAAGTAGGTGGGGATGTTTTGCAGATGCAGATTGGGCTGGATACAGGATTGATCAAAGATCTACTATTGGTTATTGTATTTTTGTTGGTGGAAACTTGGTGTCTTCGAAAAGTAAGATACAAAATGGTGTATATCGGTCCAGTGCAGAATCCGATATAGAGCAATGGAACATTCTACGTGTGAAATAATGTGGATACATCATCTTTCAACAGAAATTGGATTGGAGCATTCTACTTCATTAAAACTTTGGTGTGATAATCAAGTTGCGCTTCATATTGCTTCAAATCCGGTATATCATGAAAGAACGAAACATATTGAGGTTGATTGTAAATTTTATTCTGTAACTAGTTGGACATGATCAATATATATGCTCCAGCTTGAGGGGGAGTGTTACAGAATATATACAGATCATTTTCTTGATATTGTACAAAGATATAGATAGATATCTTTAGGATTTCCTCTTCATTTCTTTCCTTAGTTAGCTTCTCATATTATTGTATTTATACATGTTTACCTATTGAATAAGAGACAGGTCATTCTCTCCAATTCCTTGCACACATCTGATATAGATAAAAACACAGTCCATATGATAATGAAAGACTCGATGGTATGTTATCTCATACACAAAAAAACACTAAACTGCTAGTTTTCAGGCAGTAAGATTAGTCAAGAGGTTCATATTCAAAGTCTTTACATAGCAAAGCTGCAAAATTGAGAATGTTCCTAAGGCTATTTATAGGTTCAAATACTCAAAACCTAAATCTGTATACAGGATTCGATTCTGTTGGTTGAATTCCTTCATAACACTATCCGCTATAGTCAATCATCTTCCGAGCAACTATTGAGGTGGTTGATGATTCAGATTCCGCACTAACTGATTCAGCATTTTTGGAATCTCTGCATCTTTCTGCAAATTAGTAATATCATAAAGTAAATGTGAAGATTCATTTTTGGTTTTAAACATTAGCTAGAGGGATGTTGTATCTGTAAGAAGAAAGAAGACGATGGAATTACATGATCAATAATATTGTGAAAAGTGTTTTCAATTAGCTGTAGAGGAAGCATTTCTCTCACTCTTTCATATAACCTGTATCATGTTGGGATATTAAATTAAATAATAATTAGACACGAATTTACTTACAAAACCATAAGAACAGCAGGGGCAAAAAAAATTACCCGCCTGCCCATGTTACTCGTGAAAGACTTAGGTAGCATTGAACAACATATTTTAGCTGCTGTGAGCAAGGGATTTCAGAAGCAAATGTGTCTACCAGTTGAAGCAGGACTTGTATCACATACAGACAACGAGAGGGGAGAGCACAACAATATTTTAGCCCATTTTGTTGCATCAACATTTTCATAAGGATGAGTGTTGCAACCTGCACAGACATAGTAATTCAGAAAAAAAAGACAATCGAAAAGTTTGCTTATCATGGGATCATTTTCAAATGAATAAAGTTCAAAAGAAATGAGAAAATACACATCGACTCAAGCTGCTGGATGTAAAAACTCTCGGAGTATTTGACCATTTTCGACTCAAATACACTCTCTTATACAGCAAATAAGAAGAGAAGAGAGAGGACCAGAGTCATGGAAACGAAGGTCACTATGATATCAACAGTAAACGATATCACCAGGTCATTTCTTCAAACTTTCTTTTAAAGCAACAAAGAAGGGCAAAACCCCTCCTCTGTTTTGTTCCTAATGTTTTAGTCTTTCATTCTCGTAAGTTACTCTAGAATTCAAAATCTCATGTCACATAGGAATATCACATTGTAGGCAGGCCTAACCTTAAGTATCGGTTGATCACCATGACGGATACAATGCAGGCATAAAGGAAATACTTGTGTATCTAGCAATAAAAGAAGAGTGTCTTGCCCATATTGCTCATTGAACTACACGAGAAAGTGAATTCAGAACATCGTATAATTAGCATACATCACATTTAGTTGAAGGACTCATGGTTGTGCTGTATTAAAGGTAAAATTAACACATCTGCTAGGGCAGCAATAAGAGACAAGATGCTAAATTGCAGAGGCTTCATCACATTTATTGAAATTTGGAAAAAGGGGTAAAGATAATATGGTATTTTTGATGCATTAAACAAAAAACTAGTATTAGACTACTTGTTCCGTATCATTATTGGACTATAATACAAACGATAAAAGAATAACGTTACCTTTGAGGAACCCCATTCTTGCCTCTGGGTGATACGCCATACACTGCACTTATAAAAAGAGTAATCTTGTTACGTCATCTAACGATACACACAAGAGAGAAGTAGAGTTTATTATATTCACCTGAAATACAATAAAAGCATTAGAAATTCGAGCAGATTCCTTCATGGTTAATGTTGAGTTTAAGAAGTTGGGGTACACTGCTATTACTTCCTAAAGTCAATTAACACAAGAGTTAGAAATTGGATCAAATCAAGTTTAACTTAAAATAAATCGAAGCAATTCGAATCATAATTAACATTTAACATATACCTGTAAAAGTATGGTGACTGTAACAGGGGAGTTCCACAACTGAAATCCAAGATCCATGCACATTACTTCACTAATTGCCTGTTGCATGATGAAATTATTGAGTTGAATAAGAACCTCTTCGCCATTATCACTCTAATGAAGATTCTTTATCAATTCGTCCGCCCTGTTACGACACTCTAAAGATGTTAACGGCCGCATATTATTACTCATTTCCAGAAAAATCTTTGTCTTCTTGTTTCTGTTTTTTCTGCACTGTGTGTGTTATGAATTAATGAAGGAAACATAGAACAGATACTTATATATATACCCACGGGGAAAGTTTCCATTTCATGCAAAATCTTGGATTGTATCCTTCTCTCAATTTTTTTTAAAATTCAACCGCTAATTTGTAAATTTATTCTTTTCACTTATTTTCATATAAAATTTATTATGAATGTCCTAAAAATAGTTTACACATATAAATTCTAAATTACGATATAGCTACAAAAAAATAAATAGTTCTAATTTTATTTTTTTTAGTCCCAGTTTTCCTTTTTATTTTGTTGAAAGTTATCGTCGTAGCTAAGATAGAGCAGATGCATTTGAGAGGTAGAAGAGAATCGATAGAACAGTGAAACTGAAATGACTGACTTAACTTCTCATTAATCACAAGGTTCTATTTATACATCATTAATAAACTAACTAACTACCTACTTTTTAAACTAATTGTAACGATCATTTTCGGTCGTTTTGATCACTAGAACTTTTTATGTTAGAAAATACATTCCGATAGATTTAAGGGGCTGTTTTGAACTACTCATAATTATAATTATGAAATTAGTGGGGTAGTTTTGAATAATTTATTTAGTTGGTGGTTAAGAAAAGTAACATTAGAAGTAAGGTGGATCACTTTTGTTATTTTTATAATTGGTTATTTATAATAATTAGGGCAAATAGTTTGCAAAACAAAGAAGAAAAAAAAAATAAACGGAAGAGAAGAACAACGAAAAAGAGGCACAATGTAAAGGGACGACGTAATTGTCGAGGTAAAAACACATATGTATATGTAAATTTGATGAATAATGTAGATATAGAATTTATTATTATTATATTTTATATGGGCAGATTGTGTTGCATATAGTTGCAGTGCATATAAGATTGTTTCTTTTGTTATACTGGAGAAAGAGTAGTGGATATATATATATATGTATATATATATTTGAATAGGTGGAAATCATATTATTGTTTTAATATTATTTGAGTTGGATAAGAAGTAAAAGTCAATATTGTTGAGGTTGCATGTTGTTACTGCAATGTGTATTTGTCTTGTGAAATTGTGGAATGGATAATTGTTAGGTAATTAGTGGTCATTAATTATTCAATAATTAGGAGTTATGATTTGAAAATCATAAGATCCTTTAGAATTAAAATGGTAGCCATCAATTTCATTTATCATGTGTTTGCTGCCACTGGTTACCGTGGCTTAAAACTTGAATAATTAATATTTTTCTATCATATTATAAATTAAATTTTAACATATTGTGATAGGTAATTAAATATAAAGTGTAGTATATTATATGAATTACATTAAAGTTATGCTAATGGAAGGAATTAAGGTTTACTTAGGGAGTTTTTGGGTCTAGGCTAGACGTAGAATAATATGGATGGTTATAGGCTTGTTAACTTACAAATTATGTATACATATATATTTGATAGATTGAAAGGTTCAAAGCATTGAGGAAAGGAAAAGCATTGGAGAAGTAGTTACTTGACTTCAATTCTTCGGTGGAGGTAGGTTATGGTTTATGCTATTTGATAGTAAACACTTAATAGTGAATGATATGCATTGAATGATATTGTGAAGTTTTCTATGTACTTGATTGTGTGATTGTGTGGCTTGGTCGTGTGTTTTGTAATTTTCTGAAATCCCGAGACCGTGGAATGTATAATCTTAAACCATCTCTATCAAAGTGATGCCTTGAATAAAGA
>NC_028641.1:68547003-68581801 GCF_001406875.1 Solanum pennellii
AGGTAGTTAAGTGTGGATGCCACTCACGACTCATTTTGGGTCGTGACAAACTTGGTATCAGAGTGTTAGGTTCGTTGATTTCATCACACAAGGACAAGTCTAGTAGAGTCTTGCGAAACGGTAAAGGGACGCCTTTACTTTTCTTCGAGAAGCTATAGGACTTTTGGAAAGCTCATTACTTTCTTTCTTTCGTGCTACTACTTGAATCCAATTGGTATCTAGGTGATACAAATTGGTATCTGAACTTCTTCACTGTATTTCAAATATGGGTACTACTAGAGTATTTGAAGTTGAAATAGCAACAACAGAAAGAAAAAAAATATGTCCTTAGAGATAGATATATTTTCTCGATCGCAAAATGTGGTGGTAGTCTCATGTCGAGTGTCGGTTAATAAAGACGCTACTATGACTTCATAGAGTGAGGTTATATTAGAGAAACTCATTGATGCTATCTTCTTATGGTGATATATGGTCTGGATTTGAAGGCGGTATCCTAAAGGTTTGGCCATGGGAAGCAGTGCAGAAGTCTCTCTCTCTATCATCAGATGAAACACATATTGCTTCTTTACTTGTGGAAAGGTCACTTGTTAACCTTAGAAGCCAAGTTACAGTTAATGGTGCATGTAGCATCTCATCTTCTGATGTGAAATGTTTGCTCTCTGATCATGTAAGAGCAAAAGTCTGGGCATCGGGATCTTTATCCTTCTCGTTATGTTCGAAAACTGCAGGGATGCACGAACCAGGGAACTCCTGAAAGTGTATAATGTAGATGGTCAGATTGAAAATGGGGTTGATATGTCATCTATGCCAGACCAAGCTGTGGAAGATGAGAGTAATGTCAAGTCTGTCACCAAATCTAAAAAAAAGAAAAGTCACAAGGAGGTAACTTTTTCCAGCGTTCATGCAATGCTATAATGGGAGCTGCCGGTGCTGTACATCGAGTTACAACACAGGGGTCAGGAGCATCTTCAGAAGATAGTAAGAAAACAGAATTCCTTGTGCTTTCATCTGATGGAATGATTTGGAGTGGATGTTCAAATGGCTTACTTGTGCAGTGGGATGGGAATGGAAACCGTCTGCAAGATTTCCATCACCATCCTTGTGCTGTTCTATGCTTATGTGCTCATGGTTCTCGAATATGGGTTGGCTATATAAGTGGAATGGTACATGTCCTGGATCTTGAAGGGAACTTGGTAGCTAATTGGGTTGCTCATACCGATCCTGTAATAAAAATGGCAATTGGGGGTGATTATGTTTTTAGCTTGGCTAATCACGGAGGTATACGTGGATGGACCCTCGCCAATCAAATATTGCAATCAGAAAGAGCACAGAAAAGACATTTATACACCAGACAAGAGAATTTTAAGATTCTGGTTGGCACGTGGAATGTTGCTGAAGGAAAAACCTCACAGGAAGCACTTGCAACTTGGCTGAATTCTGTCATTTTGGATGTTGAAATTGTAGTAATTGGGTTGAAAGAAGTAGAAATGGGAGCCGGTTTTCTTGCAATGTCTGCAGCAAGAAATTGTAAGCTATCAAAGTACACCCCTTATATCTCGTAAACAAAATGAACCTTGCACCTAACTCAGATTAAAAAAAGAAGAAGAAGAAGAAGAAGAAGAACAAACTAGCTCATGAAGTGATGATTCTCCAACACCATTAATATAAGAAAACTACAGCACATTACCTTGACGATGTGGAAAATTCTATCCCCTGCATGCCAGGGCTAGAAATTGGAGCGTTGGCAATATAACATCAGAGTCCAATATAACTAAGAGTTGAGATGAGTTTAGCTCTAATACTATAAGTAAAAGATTTTTTCTCTCTAACACTTTAGATTCTTAGATGAGATGGTCCCACACTTCAACGGGATATCTTGATGATTGAGGGATACTTATATTTGGACCCATGGGGATCGTGACACCTTATGCTATCTTGATCTTGTCTACTGTGTGCTGTAGGTAGGACTAGAAGGAACATCCAGTGGACAATGGTGGCTGGATGCAATAGGGAAGACTTTGGATGAAGGATCAAGTTTTGAAAAGGTAGGATCAAGGCAACTAGCTGGCTTGCTTATTGCTATCTGGGTGAGAAAAACCCTTCGAGTACATGTGGGGGACCTTGACGTTGCAGCAGTTGCATGTGGTTTAGGACATGCCATTGGTAATAAGGCAAGTTTTCTTACTGTTAAGAGATATGACAAACAATGATCTTGTCATTAGAATTCATCAAGCTATTAAGTGTTCAAATTGGATAAAGGATTTGTTTTCATTCAAGTTGAGGTAATTTAGATGATTGAGATGATGAAACAATATATAAAGGGCTTCAACTTCTAATCTAAATTATTGTCATTTTCTTTGAAAAGGGAATGAACTGCCACAATTTCAAGGTTGTACTAATTAGATTTATATTTTTATTTTCTATGAGTTTTGATATGACTGTGAGGTGTGAACTAGTTTAGTAGAGAATTACTAGGAATTTTTCATCGACTTTTATGAAGATTGAATTTTGATTTGGGTAACAAACAGTGAGGTATGAAAAATTTAGAATTTTACGTGGGGTTAGATTGTTAAATTGAGATAGATGAGTTAAGAATGATGAACGAGGTGAGATATAATTCTACATGGTTATTAGAAATTTAGAGTTGAATTAATACTACTCTATTGATGGGACTCATAGAAAGTTATGATGTGATACATAGATATTTGATGGTGAATAGAGGTTATGAGCTTATAGTA
The DNA here is from genome assembly GCF_001406875.1 of Solanum pennellii. Taxonomy (NCBI): domain Eukaryota; kingdom Viridiplantae; phylum Streptophyta; class Magnoliopsida; order Solanales; family Solanaceae; genus Solanum; species Solanum pennellii. Next base: position 68,549,742 of record NC_028641.1, read on the forward strand.
TACACAATATTTTGAGTGATAAAAAATTTTCCTAAGCGTTGGCATGAGGTATGCGATGACTTAAAATGGTATCTAAAGCATGATATGTGGATGTGGTGTGGAGTTGACTTTGAGTGTGATTTAATAGTTTTATCTCGATGAAGAGGTACTATCAAGTTTGAAATTGGTGCTATTACCTTGTTGAGACACATATTTTTCATCAAATGCTTAAATAGAAAGCGAGATAGACATATTTGAACATGTATTTTATAAGAATACTTTGATACTGATGATGGGTTGGGATGATTGATGTGGTTATGATGTTTTGTGAGTATTAAAGTTTTGACTTTAGTGGATGTGTGGTTCGATAAATCAAGTGCGTGCACAATTATAAAAGGGACTAAATTGGTGATTGTGGATATCTAGAAAATCAAAAAGACAGAGTTAGTTGAATGAAAATGTTTGATATGGACACTATGGAAGGAGTATTTAGAGTTATTCCCCCTTGGTTATTTTCTATAAGACATATTTAGTGTTGTCTTGTTGTAGTTGAAGTATTTGAGTGGTTCTACATGTATCACATTGCTTATGAGAATTTATAGGAGAGCTACCATGAAAATTTATTGTTTTTCGATAGACTTAAGATTTATCTCATCATTGGTATTATATTTTGGCTATGTGTGATGGAATGCGAGGACCATTGTAGTTTTGTCATTCTTAAGGTTTGTTATAATAGCTACTAATATAGCATTTTGACAATGTTGTAAGAGGTTATGTACGCTTCGGTGTATCGCTCGATGGATGATTACTTTATTATTTTCTTCTTTTGTTTGGATAAGTTTGGTTCTCCCTTGATGAGTACCTGATGTCTAAAGATTAAATTCTTATAACTTAAGCTCCTGAAAAGTTTATGTTGTGAGATGAAAATATCAATAAAATCTATGATGGTGTGTGCACTATGAGTGTGTGGAAGTTGTTTCAAGTTCACACTGATTATATCCCGTATTGGTTTTGAGATTTTATCATGGCTATGTGAGAAAAGATTCCACCAAATGGTCGTGCCAGGGTCCTTGAGAAAATGTTGAGGATGCGAATGCGAATGCGATTAACTTGGTGATTATTGAAAATAGTTTTGTTATTAATCGAGTTTACATGCAATGATAGTTATCATTCAAGTATTGAGATGACCCCATTGGAGACATTGTATGAGATGATGTGTAAGTCTCCAATTGATTGGTTTGATACTTTTGATATGAGACTTTGGGAACTAATGTTTTTGAAAGAATCGTTGAGACAAATATCCTTCCTACTCTCGCCTTTCCTTTGATCGTTCGAGGACGAACGATGGGTAAATTGGTATCTATTGTAACGACCATTTTCGATCGTTTTGATCACTAGAACTTTTTATGTTAGAAAATACCTTCCGATAGATTTAAGTGGGTTTTTGAACTACTCATAATTATAATTATGAAATTAGTGGGGTAGTTTTGAATAATTTATTTAGTTGGTGGTTAAGAAAAGTAACATTAGAAGTAAGGTGGATCACTTTTGTTATTTTTATAATTGGTTATTTATAATAATTAGGGCAAAGATATAGTTTGCAAAACAAAGAAGAAGAAAAAAATAAATGGGAGAGAAGAACAACGAAAAGGAGGCACAATGTAAAGGGACGACGTAATTGTCGAGGTAAAACACATATGTATATGTAAATTTGATGAATAATGTAGATATAGAATTTATTATTATTATATTTTATATGGGCAGATTGTGTTGCATATAGTTGCAGTGCATATAAGATTGTTTCTTTTGTTATACTGGAGAAAGAGTAGTGGATATATATATATATGTGTATATATATTTGAATAGGTGGAAATCATATTATTGTTTTAATATTATTTGAGTTGGATAAGAAGTAAAAGTCAATATTGTTGAGGTTGCATGTTGTTACTGCAATGTGTATTTGTCTTGTGAAATTGTGGAATGGATAATTGTTAGGTAATTAGTGGTCATTAATTATTCAATAATTAGGAGTTATGATTTGAAAATCATAAGATCCTTTAGAATTAAAATGGTAGCCATCAATTTCATTTATCATGTGTTTGCTGCCACTGGTTACCGTGGCTTAAAACTTGAATAATTAATATTTTTCTATCATATTATAAATTAAATTTTAACATATTGTGATAGGTAATTAAATATAAAGTGTAGTATATTATATGAATTACATTAAAGTTATGCTAATGGAAGGAATTAAGGTTTACTTAGGGAGTTTTTGGGTCTAGGCTAGACGTAGAATAATATGGATGGTTATAGGCTTGTTAACTTACAAATTATGTATACATATATATTTGATAGATTGAAAGGTTCAAAGCATTGAGGAAAGGAAAAGCATTGGAGAAGTAGTTACTTGACTTCAATTCTTCGGTGGAGGTAGGTTATGGTTTATGCTATTTGATAGTAAACACTTAATAGTGAATGATATGCATTGAATGATATTGTGAAGTTTTCTATGTACTTGATTGTGTGATTGTGTGGCTTGGTCGTGTGTTTTGTAATTTTCTGAAATCCCGAGACCGTGGAATGTATAATCTTAAACCATCTCTATCAAAGTGATGCCTTGAATAAAGAAAGCTCGATGAAATATTATTAACGAATGGAGAAGTGGTGATACTAAATGATAAACTAATGATATTATTGGATCGGAGTGTCACTTTCCGACACGGTATTCTTGGATCGGAGTGTCACGTTTCGACACGGTATTCTTGGATAGGAGTGTCACGTTCCGACACGGTATTCTTGGATCGGAGTGTCACGTTCCGACACTGTATTCTTGGATCAGAGTGTCACGTTCCGACACGATAATATTAAAGGAAAAATAGAATTATACTCAATCTCAATGAACTCAACTCCCAAGATGGTTTGGTTTGGAGGCATGAGTCCTCATGTGTGATCTTGATACCNTAATAGGTGCTTACTTTATTTTTATTGACACTTGTTCATGTTGTTTGTTGCTTATCACATGTTAAGTGCTATAGTTGAGTTCATACTATTATTCTTTGTATATTAGTTACTATTTTGGGTTGACCGATGATACTTACTCAGTACATGTTGCCTCGTACTGAGCCCTACTTGTTTTCTTCTTTGTTTTCCTTTTATGAAATGCAGCGAGTGTACCTATGACTTCTGATTTTCCCTCAGTTCTAGCCAGCCTTCCACATATCAAGTTCCATGGTGAGCTATCCGTTCAAGCTCGTGTTGGATTCTCTTGGTCATGACATGATTAACTATACTTTCGGACACATACCATTTATTCTTTTATTTTGGTGTCTTTGATACTCTTAGACTTAGTAGTTAGAGATTAGATGTCCTTGTTGTGATGACTTTCAGGTTTTGGGAAACGATAGTTAATAAATTTTGGAGCTTCCGCAATATTTTGTTATTCACAATTGAATTATTGGTACATGTTGGAATTTGAATTTCTTGGTTCGTCCACCTAAGTAGTTAAGTGTGGATACCACTCACGACTCATTTTGGGTCGTGACACTAATACATCAATCAGCTAACTAACTCAACTAATCACATGCAATGCACATTTCAACATCTCTTATTTTACACTAAAGAATGAAAGAAAAATGAATTAAGAATAATAAACTCAAATAATAATAATAGAAGAAGTAAAAAAATGAGTTTTGTGATATAAAAAAATGCATAATTTTTTAAATATTAAAAATCAATTTTGTCATTTAGGGGTATACGTGAGTCATTGTAATGGTAAGGGGTATATGTAAGTCAATTTTGTAACAGTGGGGCATAAGTGAACCACTTTTGTAACGAGTGATATGTCAGCTCTAACTGACAAAATTGAAGGGTATATTGGTAGGGTTTTGCCCTTATTTTCTTGTCATATTTTGAGTTTTATTTTTTTTCTTATAAGAAATTCAAAGTACTACCATAAATACTTGAACTTTTTTTGGTAAGAAAAATATAATTCTCTTTCATATTTAATTATCTTTCTTAAAAGAAAATGTTGAAAATCTATAAATTGAAGATTTCTTTCTCTTCTTATATCAACAACACAACAACATTCACAATGTTATCATTCAAGAAGTTTTGTTTATGGGAAAATTTTTACTCCCTCAATTCCATATTAGTTGAACTTTTAAGGTGTTTCACATCCTTTAAGAAAAGTAAATTGAGACATAAATTGAACATAAGTTTTCCATTTTTATCCTTATTAATTATTGTCAAATTTATTGAAGTCATCACATTGAAAATCGAAATGAAGGATAAAATTGGAATAATATTTTAAAAATAGTCTTAAAAATTGAACAATTAAATTAATTTGAAAAATGAAAAATGCCTAAAAAAAATTCAATTACTATGGAATGGAGGGAGTAATAAGTATCTATTTTGTCAAAACACAAAAGTTCTCAGGATTGAATATCAATAATAATTTTATTATTGAACAATTATAATTATCAAATTAGCTAAAAACTTTCCAGTCATTTGAATGCAATCTCTTTCAATTCATGTAAATATAGTCATTTTAAAACAGCGATTATCAGTTTCTCTTAGTTATATTTTTAAAAAATACTTAATTAAATTTATCGTGTTTTGCCTGTTTTGTCCCTTTCTAATTTTAATTTTAAAATATAATTATGATGACAAAATAATATCTATAATTTCGAAACAAGATAGAAATCATAATAAATATTATAACTTGAATAGGTTGATGATCGTTCTGAAAAAGTACAATTTTCAATTTTTTTTTTGTCAATTTTTGATGTTCTAAATAAAATATATCTATGGTTTTGCTTATACCTTGAGATAAGTAATTATATAAAAAAATATTTTAATCATGACCAATTTATTAATTATTACATGACCAATTCATCTAATCATTGTATATGCTAAAGTTAATTAGATAGTATTTTGATTGAGTTAGTTTGATTCTATTTATAAAAAAATATCGAACAACAAACTTATTTTTAGTGTTAACAACTCTAAAAGTGTTTAAATTATTTTAACGTAAAATGTGTTTATATGTATTTGAGAATTGGGTATTTTTTAGTGGAAATTTAAAAAATCCTACTGAAATAGATGGTGATTTTACTCTCTTGATGAAGGAGTCGTGTTTAATACATTCTTCTGTTCATAGTTACGTTGTAGCAACTGTTGAATATTTTTGGGTGTGGAGACCATGGGTACACTATTGATTTCTCATAACTTGAATTTTATTACATCAAAGTAAAGACCCGCTTCGATCTTACAATTTTTACATGCAACTCTCTCTTATTTCTTACTCACTTGTTGTTTGCTCTCTTGCTTACTTTTTTGGTTGCTTTCTTTCTTGCTTTCTTAGTTGGTTACTACTCAAGTGGACCACCTCTATTAATAGGTGGTGATGGAAGAATCTAGATAGATACATATTACTCTCTTCTAATATATTCCTAAGAATTTTTTTCTAGAACATTTCTAGACTATTCTATCTAGAATACTTATTCTAGAGATCTTCCTTCAATTCTCTACAATTCCGGAATATTCTAGATTTTTCTTGACTTATAATCTTAAGTAATAATTAAGTTGGTGATAAATTCTTAAGAACAACAAGTAAGGGAGTGGACTCGTCAATTGGTAAAGAGCATGTGGAGATTTATTGTGATCGCAATAAAGACAATTGAAGTGTCTGATGTTCTAATAAAAGTTTGTATCCAAACATAACTCACTCCCTTCAATTGGTATTTGTAGTATAAAATAGTAATTGAACCTCCAAACATGCGATTATTTGCTGATCAAGACTGAAGACTGAGCTTTTATACATAAAATCGACGGTAGCAGCAATAGTAATAACAATGGCGTGATAGTTAGTTAATAGAGAATGAGAATAGAAAATTCATTTAATTTACTTAGGTGAAATACTTTAATCGCTAAATAGTTATTGTTATAATAACCTGTATTTATAAGGTTAACCAATAAACAGAAACAAAAATAAGATGAAGCAGAAAATACATAAAATACAAGAAGTAATCCGAGTCCACAGAAATTACTGTGTGTCCTTAAGAAATTTAATTCCCTCACTGTATCCAAGGTTATGGATTGATTTCTCCCAAGATAAAACGGATTAAAACTGTTAAAGAAATAGCGTTACCTCAAATTTCTTTAACTTCAGCAAATTTCAGAACAACAACAAGTCACACAGACTCAGTCGATCGACACTTTGATTTATTTGAGAGAAAAATATATGCAGAGAAGGAAAATTTCAGCGTTTGAAAAATTGAAAATTGACTTCCTTTTATAGCCATTTTCAGCAGGAAACGTGCCTGTTCAGACCAGAAAGTTGTGTCTTTTGGAAAAAATAACAACTTTTCGAAAAAATGTGTCTGTTAGGAAAATAACGGCTTTTCGGAAAGTAACGACTTTTCGAAAAGAGTAACAACTTTTCGAAATGTTACCGTTACCCTCAAATTTATAAGAGATAATATTAACAGGATTTATTTGATTTAAAAAAAACTGATTAAATAAATTTTGTCCAAAAATTTTATCAATCACATCCAAATCCGAAGCCGAGCGACGACGGCGCGAGGGGGCATCTTCTTCTTAGCTCTTTAAGAAGTAATGGAAGTGTTTTCTTATATAAGGACAACAATTTCCCTTTCTTTTGCCGATATGGGAGAAATGACTTTTCATTTGCACTTTGCAAATGACTTCAGTTTCCCTCCAAATTAGTTGCCTCACTTTTCATATTCTCTCTTTTCTTTTCCCATTCACACTTGCTAAACCCAACAGTTATGACTGCCACTAGAGGCGAAGACAGTACAACAAATGGGATCTGTCAACATATGGTGTTGAAACACCACCAAGCCATTCATGAGGTCATGTACGAAAATGAAAAGCTACGCGAGATACTGGTGAAAAACTTAAAAGTCTCGCCCAGTAAACTCCAAACCAGTGGAAGTAAGTTTCCAAATACTGAATGTTTCGAGTGCTCTAAAAAACAAAGGAGAAGACAATGAATGAATACAATATCCTTCTCTTTTTACATTTTTCTATTAGATGAATATCTTACATATTTGTCCTTGGTGGAAAAAAAAAGCATTTATCAGTAAAATTAAATGAGAGTGATGTTAGATAGTAACTTGTTACAACGAAAATAGTAAAATGAGAATGTTCATTCAGCAAGCAGTAAGTCTAGTCATTATATGTTCAAATACTCAAAACCTATATATGACTCCTAATTAAGCTCTTTCTTCTATTATAGGGATTGGATTCTGTAAAGCAAGTTTGTTGAATTCCTTCTCAACACTTCTGTTATCTCTTCCGACCAATTATTGAGGTGGTCAATGATTAAGATTCCACACTAACTCATGCAACATTTCTGGAATAATTCACAATTTTTTTTACCTGTGTTCCCAAGCTACCCGCGAAAGACTTAGGAAGCATTGAACAACATATTTTAGGTGTTGTGAAAAGGGGATTTGATAAGTAAATGATTGTACCAGTCGACACAAGATTCGTATCACTGACAGAAAATCATTGTGGCGACAACAACAATATCTTAGCCCTTCCTCTTGCATTAAGATCTACATAAGTACAAGTGTTGCAGCCTGCACGCACATAACACGAATGATTATATTGGAATTTCACTATCATAGAATTAAGATGAAAATGAAGGTAGGCTAAACCTTCTTTACAGGTTTATCACCATCACGAATGCGGTTCACACAGGAAGAAAATAGGTGTGTGTCTAGAAATAAAAGAAGAATTTCATGCCCATGTAACTCATCAAACTGCACAATAAAGTGAACTCAGAACATCATATTACGATAATAGCTGCAGTAGTAAAATAGTTATAGTATCACCTTTGTAAGGGATGCTATATTTTTCTTCTCCTGATTTGATGAAATTTCTATAAGTAGGGATTCTCCTAACCTAGAAAAAGATTGATGAGTTTTCTTTTCATACTTGCCCATCCAAGTATTGAGAGAGTGCAGATGTGAACTTCAGATCACTGTAGAAGACCATAACTATCTTGTGGATTCACTTGAAGGTCTGTCTAACTTGGGGGTTCACTTGAAGGTATCAAGTAAGCAGGAAAGATCATGATATATATGCTTCCGCTGTGCATATATTTTCCAACAAGGCCGTGATTTTACTCCCTTGAGCATAGAGTTTTTCACCAAAGTATATCATCTTCGTTATTTTTTAGGTATCTATGTTTGTTCTTTCACTTTATATTCTTAGTCATATATAAAATCTAGTGATGGGCCATGTTTCCACTATTGCGGTAACTTGTACCAATCTTCAATACATTTTTTTCATGGTTGTAGAAACAAGTAAAGTACCCGGTCCCTGTTATTATCGTGGACTCATACAACATTTTAATTGGTATCAAATTAGAGGTTAACACCTATAAAGGATCTTTTCAAAGGTCCAATACTCAATAACTAGACCACCTATATATGTTCAATGGACAACACTAATGGTGGTGGAAGAAAAGGATGCATAACTTCATATCAGGTGTTGACACCCAATTTTGACCCTCCCCGATAAATTAATCAACAAATTTCTTAATTCAAAACGACCTAAAATAATTAGATTTCATAAAGTTCAAAATAATTTTCAAATTACTTTTAATGGATCTCTTCGCTTTTCATAATATATATGGTTTACATAATTATGTATATAGTTATAATATCGTGATTATTCAAAAATTGTCTCAAAAGGTTTTTATGTATTTTTTTATTTTTATTTTTTTTACTAATTAGTTTAATTATTTCATAACTAAGTCGATTATTTTATTTCGTTAAAATTAAGAAATCTATGAAATTGATTTATATTAATTTATATTTAATTCACCTCATCTTATACCAATTTTAATTCATTTTTGGCAAGAATTTCAGGCCTTGTTCCACTTTTAAGCAAGCCCAGTCAAATTCCATCAACTGGCAACAATTTGCATTCAAATTTTCTCACCCCAAGGCCCAATTTCGTAACCCCCAAACCCGACCCAACACCCAATTAATATTATTCCATCAACAAAGAGACCCCATACTGAACAGTAGCGTGACCATCTCAGCCCTACGCACCTATCTTTTCTTCACGCGAAAAAGCTCCCTTCATCTCCATCCTCTGCCAGCTTTACTCGTACAACCCGCATATTTGTCCTTGCCGTTGTGGGATCTCTCCACGTCGCGCAAGGACGTTTGGGATCGATCCCAAACATCCATCCCTTTTCCTCTTGCTGAATGGATCCACAAGTGCATGGAAATGGTGTTTGTCCAAAAGTGGCGAGGGAATTCAAATTTTGAGTTTTTTGGATAGGTTTTGAACCCGATTCCAATCCGGTTTTCCCGCCCTATTGAAATCCTAATTCTCCCTTTATATATTCCCTTCATCTCACTGTTGATGGGGGGGATTTTTCTTTTTCGAAGTTAGGAGCTTTAGTTGTGATTTTGAGCAAAGATATTAAGGAAATATATACAGTAATGCAACTCTAAGAATACATTCAGGAAAAGGGGGTGTGTGTGTGTGTGTGTGGCTTTTCACTTGGCAAATTTCTAAAGAGAAAGGCATCGAGAACAAACCACGTAGAAATACTAAGGTATAATTCAGGGGAACAGAGAAGGAGTTTTTCTCCTTCTTCTCTATAAAGCGTTTCAGGTCGGTAAAGTTTTACCAAACATCTCGGCTGCTGCTTGAATTCGATCCTTGACGTGGAAGTTCATCTGTCATTCCTGCTCGTTTGGTTCTAACTCGCTGCCCGGAGAAAGGTAACTACACCTCTTTCGTGATGTATCTTTTTCTTCTTGTTTCCTTGTCTCAAAATGATACTCAGGTGTTGAAGCTTTTCTTTGTGGCTGTCGGATGTCATGTAGCTTGGGGTATGGATGTCATCGGTCCGATAGAGCCCGCCGCTTCTAATGGGCATAGATTCATTTTGGTTGCCATTGATTATTTCACCAAGTGGGTGGAAGCAACTTTTTACAAGTAGGTAACCAAGAAAGTGGTGGCTGATTTTGTTCGCAACAATCTGATATGCAGATTTGGACTGCCAGAATCCATCATTACTGATAATGGTGCAAATTTCAACAGTCACCTGATGAGAGATATTTGTGAACAGTTTAAGATCACTCATCGGAATTCAACTCTTATCGTTCCAAAATGAATGGAGCCGTAGAGGCCGCCAATAAGAATATCAAAAAGATTTTAAGGAAAATGATTGACAAGCATCGAGGTTGGCATGAGATGTTACCATATGATTTATTGGGGTACCGCACGACTGTCAGAGCATCAATTGGAGCCACTCCATATTTGCTGGTGTATGGGACGGAAGTAGTCATACCTGCTGAAGTCGAAATACCGTCTTTGAGAATCATCCAAGAAGATGAGTTAGGTAATGCTGAATGGGTCAGCAAGCGGATTGATCAACTAACTTTGATTGATGAGAAGAGAATGGTTTCCGTCTGCCATGGACAGTTGTATAGACAAGGAATGACTCATGCCTTTCATAAGAGAGTAAGAGCCAGAAATTTTGAAGTTGGTCAGTTGGTTCTTAAGCGTATTTTTCCTCATCAAGAGGAGTACAAAGGAAAGTTCGCACCAAACTGGCAAGGACCTTAAATAGTTCGGAAAATATTATCTGGAGGTGCTTTGGTCCTGTCGGAGATGGATGGCACCGTATGGCCTAAACCTATCAACTCAGACGCTGTCAAGAGATACTACGTGTGTAGCTGCCGGTTCGCATTTCTGTTATTTACTTGTAATCATTCCGTTTGCTTGTATTCGTTTTGCTTAAATTTTTATCCCTTTGTAATGAACTACTTCTGACCTGAATTCTCAAGAATGAGATACATAGGCGGCCTATGTCGGCTTCGGTCACCCCATTTACCCCTTTTGATATTTCCTTGTATTTGAACTACGTTCGACCTGAATTCTCAAGAATGAGATACGTAGGCGGCCTATGTCGGCCTCGGTCGGATTCTTGTAAATTTCTTACTTTGTCAACCTTTAAGAGTGGGAACTACGTTTGACTTGGTTCCTACCTCAACGTGATACGTAGACGCCACAAGGGTTCGGTCATATCTCCGGTAAGATTTCTATTCCTCTTTACAATAAAAACTGGGACAGAATCTTTAAGAGGGACTCAAAGATTCTAAAAAAAAAATAAATTCTTCCTCTGCGAGTCAATTCAGAAGATTTTTTTAAATTTGCAACAACTGGGACAGAATATTTGAGTAGATCTCAAAAATTCCGTAATCTACTCAGTTATAGTGAAAAGATAAGCAAGACAGTTAACTGGGACAGAAATTTTGAGGATGGCCTCAAAATTTCAGCATAGATCTACAAGTCTGGAGTGACTCTGGAAATCCCCAGCGAATAATCAGATAAACCTCCAAGCATCGGACTCAAAGAAGTACGTTAAGCCTGATATGACATGACTTGGCAGTGACCTTTCTCAGATGCTTTTTCTTAAAAATTTATTTTCTTAAAGATTTCCCTTTGTGTTTCATTTGTTTTGGCATAAAATATTTTGTCTTATCTATCAAGAGTCGGGAGATCGGGAAATCATCCGGAGATAGCAAGACAAGGAGCAAAAATCTGAAGAAATCGACACAGATCAGTTCATTTAAAAAAAAAAAACTAACTAACAATTTTTCTGTGGACGCAGGTTTATAGTTTTGCTCTGAAATCAACAAATTCTTCTGATGGATGAATATAGAGAAGTTCAAAGAGGAGAAAACTATCCCAAAATCAATAGTTTTCCTAGAAGCAAGAAGCATTTTATATCTCTTATGTCAAAGACTTAGGAATATGAATTGTTTATTTCAATCAATTTCCAACAACATGAAATTTATAAAAGACGTCCAGCTAGATTCGAAGGAGAATCAAGCGGAAATCTCAAGGAAGAGTTTATGGTTTCCATAAAGGACGTCATTTGAATCATAATGTCGGAAGTCGTTTACCGTTATCATCGTTGGAGGCGATATGACATTCATGCATCGCGATAGACCATGCATCGCGAGTCAATATTCATGCATCGCGGAAGACCATGCGTCGCGAGTCAATATTCATGCATCGCGGAAGACCATGCATCGCGAGTCAATAATCATGCATCGCGATTCAATAATCATGCATCGCGGAAGATCATGCATCACAATCAATATTCATGCATTGCAAAAGACCATGCATCGCGGAAGATCACCCATCGTGAGTTAATATCTAAGCATCGCGAGAAGATTTCATACTTCGCAAAATTTATGTATTGCGAGAAGATTTCATACCTCGCAAAATATATGCATCACGAGAAGATTTCATGCCTCGTTGAAATTTATGCTTCGGGGGAAGATTTCATACCTCGCAGAAGTTTATGCATCATGAGAGAATTCCATGCCTCGTTGAAATTTATGCATCGCGAGAAGATTTCATACTTCGCAAAATTTATGTATCGTGAGAAGATTTCATACCTCGCAAAATTTATGCATCATGAGAAGATTCCATGCCTCGTCGAAATTTATGCTTCGTGGGAAGATTTCATACCTCGCAAAAATTTATGCATCACGAGAAGTTTTCATGCCTCGTTGAAATTTACGTATCACGGGAAGGTATTCATGCCCCGCTAAAAAGCATGCATTACTAAAAAAGGAAAGGATGCACCCCAAGAGAAATATTTATCCATCGGCATCAACGACATTCTTTTATTTTGATAAAAGTAAACATCAAGAAGAGCATCGAAGACGACATCAAGAGAAATACTAGCACTGCATCAACTTTCCTTTATATTAACATCAAATGTAGAATACATTGGAGATTATATTGCAAACACAAGACATAAGCTTTATTTGCTTTACGTCAAACCAATCGAGTTGACGTCAAATATCGAGGAGAACGATTTACTGTCAACATGGTAAAAGACACTGTCTCCCATTTAAATCGCATTTTTATGCTGACAAGTTTTATCTCAGTCTTTGTCGAGGGCATCCGAAAGGATGAATTCTCCAAAACATACCACAGGTTCGGACGACATCAACAAGGATGCAGCACAACGTGGAACTTTTTCTTAGCAGCGAACTGGGACACAGTCCAAAGAGGAATGTCAAACTCTTAGGACGCGAGCAGAGGAGCGACTTCCACCACAATCAAACCACACCCCTATCAAAAGGCATGTGGGTTTTCCTTTGAGTTTCGTCATTTTCCAATCTAAGTGACAGTGCGCCAAGAGTTCGAAAATTATGTCCGTGTAAGTTCTTACCTATGGATATGAGCGCACCATATTAATGTCTAAGAGGTTACAAGCCTCCTTTCATACTCGACTTGATTTGTCACTTGTCCGAAATCAAGGTTATCTAACATAATGGATTTCTTTATCAACCGATTGAGTCGAACTACAAACAGCCTGATTCCTAAGGTTTAAGTATATGTAGGCGGGTTCAGTGTTGAAAACTCGGCTATATTCCAATATTCTCTCTCGAATTTTATTTTTGAGCATTTCAGTACCTTCATAATTCGATACGAGGTGGATTTTGATTTCTTTCAAGATCGTGTGTTAAATCAAGTGTATCGAACTACAAATGGTCTGAATTCTCATATAACCTGAGATATGTAGGAAACCCATTTCCAGGGTTCGACCATAATTCCAAAGTCTTACCAAATCCCATTTCCTAAAGATAATTATGTGGTAGGTCAAAATCGGTTTGGTCAATTTCATTGTCCTCGAATTTCTTGCATCAATTCAGGTGAAATGAGGGACAGTTGTTGACACCCAATTTTGACCCTCCCCGATAAATTAATCAACAAATTTCTTAATTCAAAACGACCTAAAATAATTAGATTTCATAAAGTTCAAAATAATTTTCAAATTACTTTTAATGGATCTCTTCGCTTTTCATAATATATATGGTTTACATAATTATGTATATAGTTATAATATCGTGATTATTCAAAAATTGTCTCAAAAGGTTTTTATGTATTTTTTTATTTTTATTTTTTTTACTAATTAGTTTAATTATTTCATAACTAAGTCGATTATTTTATTTCGTTAAAATTAAGAAATCTATGAAATTGATTTATATTAATTTATATTTAATTCACCTCATCTTATACCAATTTTAATTCATTTTTGGCAAGAATTTCAGGCCTTGTTCCACTTTTAAGCAAGCCCAGTCAAATTCCATCAACTGGCAACAATTTGCATTCAAATTTTCTCACCCCAAGGCCCAATTTCGTAACCCCCAAACCCGACCCAACACCCAATTAATATTATTCCATCAACAAAGAGACCCCATACTGAACAGTAGCGCGTGACCATCTCAACCCTACGCACCTATCTTCTTCTTCACGCGAAAAAGCTCCCTTCATCTCCATCCTCTACCAGCTTTACTTGTACAACCTGCATATTTGTCCTTTCCGTTGTGGGATCACTCCACGTCGCGCAAGGACGTTTGGGTTCGATCCCAAACGGCCGTCCCTTTTCATCTTGCGGAATGGATCCAAAAGTGGAGGGAAAGGATGTTTGTCCAAAAGTGGCGAGGGAATTCAAATTTTGAGTTTTTTGGATAGGTTTTGAACCCGATTCCAATCCGGTTTTTCCGCCCTGGTGAAACCCTAATTCTCCCTTTATATAATCCCTTCATCTCACTGTTGATGGGGGGGATTTTTCTTTTTCGAAGTTAGGAGCTTTAGTTGTGGTTTTGAGCAAAGATATTAAGGAAATATATACAGTAATACAACTCTAAGAATACATTCAGGAAAAGGGGGGTTGTGGCTTTTCACTTGGCAAATTTCTAAAGAGAAAGGCATCGAGTAGTAAAAAAACAGGGACTGACCACGTAGAAATACTAAGGTATAATTAAGGGGAACGGAGAAAAGTTTCTCCTTCTTCTCTATATAGCGTTTCAGGTCGGTAAATTTTTACCAAGCATCTCAACTGCTGCTCGAATTCGATCCTTGACGTGGAAGTTCATCTGTCATTCCTGCTCGTTTGGTCCTAACTCGCTTCCCGGAGAAAGGTAACTACGCCTCCTTCGTGATGTTTCTTTTTCTCCTTGTTTCCTTGTCTCAAAATGATACTCAGGTGTTGAAGCTTTTCTTTGTGGCTGTTGGATGTCATGTATTGTCGACTAGATATAATTTTATACGATATGAATGTCCCTGTGTCGTTTTCATTAAGTCAGCATGCTGCTGATATAACTTTAGTCATTCAGAGCATGTTCGATTTAATCTCCCCCATTCACCCATTTCTTTTGGTTTTTCCGCTGTCTCGCTGCCTAGTATAGTTGACTCAAAACTTTTTTTTTGTGTTGTTTATGCTTAAAACATCTTTGATTAATAGTTCGTTCTTCGCTAGATTCGAATTTTAAAAAGTGTGCCTTTGTTGTTCTTTATTTCAGCTTAGTCGGTAATCGCTAAGGAGGTTTGAACAGTGTTGGTTTGTCGTTACATGTTCATATTTTTGGTATTTTGATGCTTAAAGGGCTAAATGGTTTCCAACCATAACTGTAAGTTTGTGTAAATTTAGTTTGACCAAGATTTGTTCTTCAACCTCAAGCTGAGCCTGTTTGGAGTCTTGTTTCAATCCTGTTTCACCCACGGTTTAGCCGAAAATTGCTCATTATTTGTAGTCAGTCCCCTGAAGAATGTGAAGTGCTTTCGAATATGGCTGTTTATTTCTCGATCCCGCCTCATTTTGTGTGATGTCACTGCCTAACTGTGGTCTTCTCTTTGTGTTCTATAGTTTTCCATGCATATTTGTGTTCATTTGCAGCATGTTTAGCTTGAGAAATAGGCTCGATCCCTGCCAGTGTCTTTCTTTTGCTTTAAGGAATAGGTTTAGGGCCCGTTTGGATGGGCTTAGTAAAAACAGCTTTAAAAAAATACTTTTGAAAGTGCTGAAACTTATTTTTAAAATAAGCAGTTATGCGTTTGGTAAAAGTGGTGAAGTTAAAAAAAAAGTTGTTGATGTGTGTGGCAAATAAGTGCTGATAAACAACTTTTTAAATCAAAATGTCTGAAATACCCTTAAAAGTTGTTAACATAATAAAAGTTAATTAATTTATATTTTACAGCCATAAATAATTATATTTTGCTATCATCCACATATTTCTTTCTCATCACAAATTATTTATAAGAGGGATATAAACTTATTATAGATTTTAAAGATATATAATTTGAATAGATCAAAGAACGATTTAAGATTTATTTTAGTTTCATCCATAGGTAATAATAATTGTCTATCATTCACATATTTCTTTATTATCACAAATTATTTATAAGAGGAATATAAATTTTTATTTAAGTTATATGTGCAACTAGATCTACTCAATCGAGAGAAAAGGAAGAAAGCTCATAAAAAAATAATCGAAAAAACTTACTTCAAGGTTTATCTTCACTTCAAATTGGAAGAACAGGAAGAAGTTCAGCAGCTATGCCAAACGTGAAAAGAAAAAAATGGAAGAAAGAGATGTTAGGGTTATGTGGGTAATTTGGAGATTGTATAAAAATATTAAGGGCAAAAAGGTAAAAATGTGGTCAACTTAAAACAGCTTATAAGCTAAAAAAAAGAAGCACCCCTACCCCAGCTTTTAACTTTTGGCTTAAAAAAAAGTTTTTTTTTAAACTTAAAATAAGCTATTTTGAGTATTGCCAAACACCTAAATAAGTCAAAAACCAGCTTTTAAGTCAGTTTGACCAGCTTTTAAGCTGAGCCGAACAGGCTCTTACTATAGCTTTCAAATTTCCTTTTGACATCAACACCATTAAATGCCATTCATATAATTAAGTTCAATCATTGCATGTATTGCAGTGAAGTATTTCTTTTTCTTCATCATCTTTTGGCTTTCCATGTGGTTGTTGATCATTTTTATTAGGATATGATTTACCTTTTGCGATCTTGTTAATTTGCTCTTATTTTTTTGTTCAAGTATTCATGCATATTACTTTTGGGTGGGAAAAATAGTGATTGTTAACTAGTATTATTCGTTAAGCTTTCTTGTTTTTTGCCTATCTTAAGAGCTATTTGTCGTTTAGTTTTAATAGTTGAAGTTGGCTGCATCTTTCTTTCAAGTTTTTTTTTCTCAAATAGTTCTTGTATGAGTTAAGATATTCCCCATTCATCCTATTCAATACGGATACTAATTCTCTCCTTTTGTCATTTTGTTGTATGAACCCCTCCGAGTCCATAATGGATTCATCTCGTTGCATCCCAAATTCGAGCCATAAAGGCTCGAGTCTCTCCCGTCTTTAAGTCAGTCGGACTGCTGGTTTACGGAGCACAAGAACCACAGCAGGGGCTGTAAAATTTATTTACAGGTTTTGAGGAGGTTGTATATCAATTGTGTACGTACTATATACACTATAATACATTATAAAGCATGGTACACAGGTCCAAATAAATACAGGTGCTTGAGAAGGTGAATCGGGATATATACGCCGAATATACAGCTTGATATACAATGAAAAGGGCCGAATGCAACCCTATATACAGTGGTATACGCAACACGTATACACAATTTTTTTTTCTGAAGGGAAAATGAGGGCAAAGCCCACAGAAATTTGCAGGAAGCCCAATTTTCTTTGGGTCATTTTGAAATGGGGCAGGCCCCAGATCCAGTACTTGGGCTTGGCCCAAGTTCAAATATTTATTCTCCCTATTATTAACTATTTGTTATTATCGTTATATTGACTAACCTTTCGGTTGAGTTTTATTAATTTCCTAAGGACAATCATTTCTTGCTATATTTATATAGTCATCAATATTTTTTTTTGATTTATTATTATTATTATTATTATTTTTGATTTAGTTTGTTTTATTAATTGTTATCAACACTTAGGTTTATTCCATTAAGATAATCCCCTCTAGATACTTTCCCTTAGAAATAATATAAAAAAATAAAATAAAATAAAATATATGCATATACAGGAGAATTCTCTCATTATTTAGTTAAATTTGGAAAAATCATTTTAAAAGGTCATTTAGTCAAATCGCCGGTCAACCGCGAGTTAGCGGGCATTCCGAGGGTCTGACACCTTCTCGGAATGCACATTGAACTTCCAACACTTTTTCAACTGATTTTTATCTGTTTAAATCTTTTGAAAAACAATTTTAAGTTTTCTTGGTTTTACTAAAAATCAAGTGGCAACACTGTCAATTCGGAAAATTAATTTCTCTTAAATCATAAGATTAATTGATTTTTCGAAACTTAGTAATTTTTTAGTATTATATATACCTTATATATTTTTAAGTAAAACATCGGGAATTGATTAATGAGAAGAGTTTCAAGGCTTAGAAGTTGTTAGTGTATTATTACTATGGCTGAACAATGATAACTTAAAATATACCCATGAAATTGATGAATCAACAACGATATAGATGAATCATGTACGAAATATTACAAAATCAATTGCGAAATTGATGAATCAACCACCAAACTGATGTTTGTTTGCGCTAATATCAATTTAGGAACCTTAATATATAAATATTTATCAACTGAAAATTAAGAATGCTGTATCAAATATGAAAAAGGTAAAAGTTCTCCATCAATTTTTTTCATCTTTGAAGCCGAGAAATTCATTGCCATATTGCTCTTATATTAACGGATTTGAGCCATTTTAATATAAAAATAATATTGAATATATTGTTGCCAACAAAAAAAAATTAGTTTATATATATATAACTATATTGACTTATCTGTATATACGATGATATTATAATACAATCTTCTCACAAGTCGTTATCAAACATTAACAATATATTGGTTGGGAAAATGCACAAGTACCCCCTAGACTATGATCGAAATTCCAGAAACTCACCTTAACTATTCTAAGGTCCTATTACTCCCTGAACTTATTTTTTGTAATTTTGTGCACCTTTTTGGCTTACGTGGCATCCAAATATCTCCCACGCGCCTCAATTGCATGGAGTCACAGAGTGTGCCAGTAAGACAAAAGGTGTATAAAAATAAGTTCGGGGGGTGGGGGGGAGGGGTGGGTGGGTTAATAGGACCTTAGTTTAGTTAAGGCGTGTCTCGATATTAGTTCAAAGTTAAAAAAAATTGGCATGATACATATATTTGACCCTAAACTTGACTTCAAATTTTGACTTTGACCTCCAACTTTCATAATGCACAAACAGACACTTTAACCATCCAGCTTTTAAATAAATAAACACATGAGTCCTACATGACAAAATACACTTAGGACACCACGTATGACAAACAATGACATGTAAGACATGTGTGTCTATTTGTTCAACTTTATACAAGTTTAAGTGTCTACTTGTGCACACCCAAAGTTGAAGGGCATAATTGTGATTCGAAGCCAAGTTAAAGGGTATATTTATGTATTATGCCAAAGAATTATAAAATTTAACAGTAACTCGACTGGTAAATGTGAATTTGATACTAATTTCATAATTGGTAAAAGAATTATATCTAAGGGGGTGTTGGGTATGAATGAAAATAATCTTGAAAAAAATAAAATAAACGATAGTCCAAAAGACTGATAAATTGTTGAAACATGAACATAGCTACTCAGAATTTGTTTATGTAGTATTACTGAGGAATAAGTACAGAAATCTCATCTTTTAGTTTACTTATTACCATTATCCCTTATAAGTTTTACAAATCTCCAAAATCCCTTATTTATTTTTCTCTTTAAGTAAAAAATGTCATAAATGTATCCAGCCCTCCATTAATGTATCCGACCCTCTTTTTACTGTATCAGCGCTTTGATATTTTGGACATTAATGTATTCGGATCCTACATTAATGTATCCGACCCTCTTTTTTAATGTATTTGACCCTCTTTTTAAATGTATTTGACCCTCTTTTTAATGTATCAACACTTTGATTTTTTAGTCATTAATGTATCCGACCCTCTCTTTAATGTATCAGCGTGCTTATATTATTGTATCTGTTTGAGGGATTTCTGTATTATTAATGTTTAAGAGATAGATTGTAATTTTGCATTAAAAGTATGTGATTTCTGTAATTTTCCCTTACTACTTAATACGTAATTATGCCCTTTAACTTTGCATTATTTTATATTTTATCCTTCAACTCTGAGTATGCACAAATAGACACTTAAACATGTATAAAATTGAACAAATAGACAATACACATGTCCTATATGGCCTCCTACATGACAATTTGCACCCTACGTGGTGTCCTATGTGTATTATGTCACATAAACTAATGTGTCTACTCATTGAACTTTATACACGTTTAAGTGTCTATTTGTGCACATACAAAGTTGGAGGGCATATATGTGAAATGAGACCATTTTAAAAGACATATATATGAAATTATGGTAAAGATATCACATTCTAATAGTATTGTGGAAAAATTTAATATGAACCACAACAAAATATATATTCAAGTTTCAGATTATGTTAACTATTCAGATCATTGACTTTATATATATATAAAGTCTGTGTTTTGGTGATTTGACCGCTCTGGAGTTGAGAATTTTTGATAGGATTGATTTGGTCAACATGTTAAGTTCCGAGCGTCATATGAGAATTTCATTAATTTCATCTAACGTCGAGTTTGAGCTACTAGAGTGATTGGTAAGGTTTTTGAGGCCTAAGATTAAGAGTTTGGTGTTTAGGTGAGTAGTTGAGCTTCAGGCCTAAAGATAGGGTCAAGAGGATATTTCAGTTATAATGACATTTTTTCAGAAATTCGACAATTCCATTGAGTCTGGAATATTGGATTTAGTGGGGGTAGCATATTTGGTTTATTTTTATCGAGTCTCGAATGAATTTCGAGAGTTTATTCGGAGACTTCAATAAGATAGAAGAAAATTGTAAATGCACGGTAAATTGTCAAAGGTGGTCAACAGAAAGTCGACAACCTTTTTTTTTTTGGGCCAAAACAATCCCCTTTCTTCCCATTTCACTTCCTTTCACCGTTCTTTTGCATCTTGGGAGCTTGGGAGGAAGATTTTGGAAGCAGTTTCTTTAGAAAAACTTGTGTGGCTAAATCCCTTTATCGATTTTATATCGTTTTCTTCAAATTTAATCTTTTCAAAGCACTTTAAAATCAAGCTTCCAAATGTGGATTTTTGGAATTTTTTTCCCCAAATTGAAAAATGAGTAATTCTTGATTTAAAGCTCAATTCTTGCTTGTTTTTAATAATGTTTTCAACAACAAAATCTTCTTGACTTGTCGATCTTGATTTTCAACTAAAAATCTAGTTTTAACCTTTTGATTTCCGAAGTGATTTTTCGACTATTTTACCGCATATTTTAAATCTTATTAATATGGATATCATTGGACTTTTGATGAACTCTTTTCAGTCTTGATATTGAGGATCATTTCGGTGACTGGGTGGAGGAATTGCTTTGATAGAGTTGTTCGAGTGAAGTTTTGACATTGAGGTAGGTTTGGCTATTCCTTTTATAGACTGATGTGAGTAATTAACGTGTTCTTATGAAGAATACTGTGAAATGAGTGGTAGTATGTAATTATATCCCCAATTTAATTACTATAATGCCTTATTGTGATGTTTATCCTATGTGGAGGCTTTTGCGACATTGTTAATTATTGTGAGAAGTCTGTGATATTTGAGTAACTATCCGAGCGAAAGGTTGTGTGGCTTAAATTTATATTTGACGTGAAAATGCCAGAACTGGAGCTTGAGTTGATTTTTGAACCATCTTAAAGAAAATGAATAAAATGCTTTTGTAAGTTGTGAAGTTTGGCTTTAAATGGTTTCCTCCACTACCCCTATCCTTTGAGAATATGTTTCATGACCTATTGAGTTTGAGAACTTAATACTATTTGAAATCCTTGATGAGATGATTATGTCCCTTTGTTATATTTATTGTGAAGTATTCATTCTCATGCGGCATATCATGGTTTATGAAAATATGAGAAAGTGGAGAAATACTATTCTTTTCAGAAAGAAAATGTGACACTTTACTTATATCACTAGCCATGCTGAGGTGGAGAGTTGATATGATATTGAGATATTGAGATTGATATATGGACTATGAGTCTCCATGGGTCCTTCTCTAGAAGCTAGAGGGTTGGCAAGGTGTATACTGTTAAGAATTCACTACCAACTTAATTATGTAGTAAAGACAAGTCAAGAAAAATTTAGAATATTTTGGAGTTATGGAGAATTGAAGGAAAATCTCTAGAATGAGTGTTCTTACAACAATTAAAGAAACTATCAATATCGACTAAGAATTTACCATTGTGCTTCCTTACATACCTAGCACAAAAGGTGAACGAAGTCCACCCCAACTTCCCTATTGAGGCTTAGAGTTAGACACCTATCTTCGTTAAACTTCAAAATGTGAGCATTAGAAGAACCTTGAGAAACACTATCTTCCAAAAATGATTATTTTTAGTTTCTTAGCTTATTCTTAGCTTTTTTGAGTTGCGAGATGTTGCATCAACCTTCGAATCATTACTATATGAGTAAACCTTTCACATCATGTTCACAGCGTTTCATGAGTATAGTCTTTCAATCAACACAACCAGATTATGATAGTTATAGACAATTCACATCATCATGTGTAAGCATAGGGGAGAATAATCTTGCAACAATATCATAATTTACACAATAGTAATAGAATCTCCGCTCTCTAAGTGAATCACAAACTTATACATAATCTTCATCAAATATATTTAAAACCACTTAATTTTTCCTTCAAGGCCATGAGTTAAATTCAGCCGTAACTTCTTGAATCACTACATTATATAGAGGATATAATGATTCAACAACTTATTTAATGTAAACATGATCAATTGACATACTTATAATCTCAAGCAACCTACATATCAATTCATAATTAGCAATATGGGGAAATCATGGATCCATTGGGAATTTCCATCTTAAACCAACAATAATTATCAATCCAATCATGATTAATCATAATCAACCATAATAAATCATAAATAAAAAATTGAAATTATTTTGGAAGAAGGCCCATCACATAGATTGAAAACCCTAAGTTTTGGGGGAAATGAGAATCTGAAATACCAATTTTAAAAGGGCTCTACTTTGTTATTTCTGAATGACACTTCACTTATGTGGGCTTAATTCTAATACCTTAAAACTCCTCAATAAGCCTTGTTCTTTTCATCTTTTCTTTAACAAGGGTTTCTGTTTTGAATTTTTTTCAATCAGTGTTTCTCCGTCTCATGATTATCTCTGTTGACGTAAGTAGCAACTAATCATTAAGGTGTAATTTATGGTTCTATTTTTGACTTAATATGCTTTAAGGAAAAACTTCAAACTCTGTGTATTAGTTTTATTGCCCTTGTTTGATGTTGAATTAGGACAAATTCATAAACTAATTTTACTTAAGATAAGTTTTAAAAATGTATGCCGACAAATTTTGGTTCCTATATCACGTTATGTGTTGTGTGTCCATGAATGATGGTTCCTAAATCATGGACACACAACACATAACATGATTTAAGAACCAACATTCACGGGCATACATTTTAAAATTTGCTCAAGTAAAATTAGTTTATGAGTTTCGCCTAATTCAACATCAAACAGGTGCAACTAAACTAATACACAAACTTAGAACCCAACTTTTATTTTTTACTTAAAGCATATTAGGACCAAAATAGAGCCACAAATTGCAGGTTAATCAATTAGTTGCTAATTACTTACCTCAACAAAGATAGTGAGACAGAGAAACACTGATGGCTAAATTTCAAAAATGAAACCCTTCTTAAAGAAAAGATGAAAATAATAAGGTTTATTGAGGGGACTTAAGGTATTAGAATTAAGCCCACAGAAGTGAAGTGTCAAATTCCTGAAATAACAAAGTAGATAATGACTTATTATTACATGTGGTGCAGATTTTGTTTTGTTAACTTCAAAGACACCTAATCATATCTTTTAGTGTTGTTTGAATGTATAAAAACAAGCTACCAATATTTTATTACATATATTTATGCCTTTCAATCTTAAATATATGTAAATAGATTTTTAAACTTATATAAATTAAAAAAATTGATCTTAGTTTAGAAGAAAATGTAAAAGATATAATTATGTATTATGCCTATTTTATTTGGACATCGCTTTGCAAAAGTATTTATATTAATATTTTTAATCATAAGTCTACTTGTTTATATTAGTTTTTACTTATTTCTCTTTAATCGGTAACAATACTTCTCTAATTAGCATAGAAAATTTAAAAACTTAGATCTAATAAAAAAATCCTTCAGACGTCAGGTTTTCTAAGACATGATTAATTTGTTAAAACTATTAATATTTGGAACCTTAAGTAGTATATGCAAATATATTTAACTAAACTCAATTTTGTTATCGCTTCTGTCACGACTCAGCAGTACCCCCTAGACGTAACACAACGTAGTACTTTACCCCGAAGGGGTCTCTTTCAAGACCTTACCATAATCATGAAATAACAAGTAGAAATGATGCAAAAAATTTATAACTTTTTACAATAGAATTCTTTTTCATGAAACCAACACAAGAGTCTATACCTTGTCACAATCACCATCTAAAACAAGTGAATACAAACTTAGGGTTATCCAATCTTAAAAATAGAAAGCAAGCTAAAAGCTATAAATGAGTAATCCACCCGCATAAGCATGAGGACTCACCAAGCTTGAAGAATAGTCAACCGAAGCCTTACTTGAAATGGGAAGTATTCTCAACGACCAAAACCTACATTTATAGAAAATGTAGATAATGGATTAGCACATAAGTACTAAGTGTGGAAGCTATGTATAAAAATCCTTAAAACATGCAGAAAAGGGACATTTGGTCGAAATCATGCATTTATCAAGTTTANACCTACATTTATAGAAAATGTAGATAATGGATTAGCACATAAGTACTAAGTGTGGAAGCTATGGATAAAAATCGTTAAAACATGCAGAAAAGGGACATTTGGTCGAAATCATGCATTTATCAAGTTTAAAAGCCATCATGCTCACTTAGAGTAATTACATGGTCAAACCATATCATAAACAACCCTAGGCTATACTTATGTCATGTATTAGACAGTATCTGATAATCCTATCCATGCTAAGTACAACTTTTAAGATACCATTATCATACATAACATACCTTGACCTCATCCATAGACAACACGCATAGACAAGGAGACATTCATGCTGATAACATGAAATATAGAGAGAGTAACTCTTAACAACAATTCATATCATGCATACATAGATTCATACATATCGTATCATAAGGAAACCACATCATAATAAATTTATAAGTCTACTTGTGCAATGTCTAAGTGAATTCCATACCCTCAGTCACACTAAGCAAAGCTCATTAAGAAATCATAAGTAAGGTTAATGTACATGATTTATAGAAAACATGCATTAACTGACGAAACAATATGTCACAAGAGCACATACCACAATCACTCTCAAAGTCCACTTGTGCAATGCATGACTGAAGTCTCATCCCCCCGTTCATACTAAGTAGAACTTATTAATAAACCATAGTACATAACCCATGTTCTTGTTCATAGTTGATCTTCTTGTTCTTGTTGTAACACTCCAAAAGTCTAAGACCTAATCTAGAGCCTCACATGAGTTTGTAATGTGTATAAAAATGTTTTAAGGTCAATAATAATGTATAAAAGTCATTTAGGAATTTTTAGAGTCAAAACGTCAAGGAACGTCCATGACGTCCAGAGACTAGTCAAAATGGTGGTAGTGTGCATTAGCCTATTTTACGGGTTTTTAAAGAGTCGGAAATGGATGAAATTTTGTATAATGGTGTCTAACACATATTAGAGTAGATTTAGGGTCAAAATGTCCAGGTATGACTCCCCAAGGACCATCCTAAGGGTCCTTGAGGAGGACCCTTTCATTTTGACCCAAAGCTGCCAATTGAGGCAGTGCAGGCAGTAGCCATCGACGGTTACAGGCGACAAGACATGGAAGTATCGATGGGGTGTCGATGCCTCCGTTGATGGTCACTTATTTATTTTCAATAAGAGGCCAATTTGGAAACTCTCTGACCAAAATTATGATTGCACAGGACGGTGGGGGTCCTGGCCGTCGACTGTGTAACGGCCTGTAGGTTGGGGTCTCGTAGGTCAGGCCTGTGACTTCCCTGTGAAAATTAGATAGGTTCATTTAATTA
The DNA here is from genome assembly GCF_001406875.1 of Solanum pennellii. Taxonomy (NCBI): domain Eukaryota; kingdom Viridiplantae; phylum Streptophyta; class Magnoliopsida; order Solanales; family Solanaceae; genus Solanum; species Solanum pennellii. The sequence goes on from NC_028641.1 coordinate 68,575,814, forward strand.
GGTTAGTTAGTTAGGGGTTTAATTAGTTATTAGGGGGTGTTTAATTAGATTAGTTAATTAACTATATAACTTACCCTAAGCCTAAAACCTCACTTAACACCTCTGAATTCTCAAACCCAAATTGCTCTTCCTTCTCTCTATTTTCTATTTCCTAAAGAGGAACTCCATTGAAGGGCTAGGTAAAGGTCATTAGGAAAGAATGAAGGGTGATTTTAGCCATAAATCTCCAACAATTAAAAAGGTATGAGAACTTTTCACCTTTGGGATTTCTTTTCCCAAAGGGTTCTCCAAAAATTGGTTCTCAAAAAGATGATTTCATATGGGTTTCTTCCTAATACGAATTTGATCTTCTAAAATGTATTGTTTATGGTTTATTTTGGTGATTATGATTAGATTATGTTGTGTTATGGTTCAATTACATTTTTTCTTGATGAATTAACCTAGATTGTGGAATAGATCATGAATTGATCCAAACTCCCTAACTCTAGGTTATGAACTCATGTTGAATTGATTAGTATTGATGCAATTGACTTAGTTATTGTGTTAAATTACTATTGAATTATTTTATTAAACTTATTGATGATGAAATTTGATTGGTTGAGGGTAATACCAATGATGATGTCTTGTTGAAGGAGAATTAGTAAGACTTTGTGATCTTGAACCTTTACTTCAATTGTGATGGCTTTTACTTGGTGATGAAGTTGAATTGAAGCATGCCTTTTGATTATAACGATTATGTGTTGGTATGATGATTTTATTGAAATGTCTTTGATTATATGAAGTTGTGATATTATGTTTAAGATGAAATGATATAAGGTTGTTTATGAATTGCCTATATGCCTCATTATGACATGATGATGATAATGTGTTGATCTCACATATAAGGGTTGTGTTGAAAGGACATTCTCATGCAATTCATAATGAGATAATGATATTAATATACAAGGGGTTAGTATCTTATTGCTAATACTAAATTATGATGATTAATAAAGGCTTGAAGACATTTCAAAAAGGGACTCTAGCTTAGCACCGAGTGAACTACATGTGAGATGTGTCCCTTCCCAATCTGGGAAGGTAGGTTCACGATGGTTCTCATGAGATGGTGACATAGTGCAATTATGCATTAAAATCGTCCCAAGTATATCTCCCAGTTCTTGAACTATGTTATCCTCATAGGAATACTAGCTAGTGGATCCACCTAGAATGTTATGTTCATGTTTTGGTACTACCTTGGAAAGTGGTCTGCCTTCTCTCAGTGTAGGGTTTCAGGAAACCGAATTCCACATTTAGCTCATGTGGTCTACGTCGGTTAAGGAAAGTGTTCCTGAAAGTAAAATGAAGTAATAATGTGAACACTAACTAGGGTGACCTAAGAAGTTTGACTTAGTCTAGGTATAGATATGAGACTCTACCTATACATTGCGCTAGTTATCCTTGAGGGAAGTCTTGGAAGGTTGTTCTTATGTTTTAGAAAGTACATGATATGTATATATGTTGACTTTACACCTTAATGACCTTATTCTATGTTAGTTTCATTTATGAACATGTTATTGGTTTATGTTGCTAGATGTAATGATGATTCCTCTTAATGCTACATTATATCATATTAGACATTGCTTATGGTCTTTTGTTGGGTTTACTTGGTTGAGTAAGGTTATGCGAATTTACTTGGTCATTGCACTTGTGGACTTGATGTTGGTTTATGGGGCTGTGAGTTGTCTTAACACTCACCTATACCGTTCTCAATACTACTCCAAGAACATGCTGGCTCTTAGGTTTTAAAAACATACTTATTCTGTGATTTGATATTAATGCTCAAAAACTTAGCTCAAGAGCTATCTTGGAAATCTCAGTTTCCTTGCTTGCTTCATTTAGAAAGCTATTACTCTCTTCATAAAGCAAGCCCAAGGCTCTTTACAAATCTTAGTTTCCCTTCTTTTTAAATATGAAAACATTTTATACTACTTTGGGAATACTTAGTCCCATTATACTGCTTTGAATAAATACTTCACTTTACTCTGAACTGAACTAAATCTTAATTCTTAAAACGAGATTTAAAACATTTTCTGAAAGACATATGAAACTTGAAATGAACTCCATCTTATATCTACTCATTACTCAACCTGATCTTTAAGTCTTAAAACAACTTTGAAGTATTTGTAAAAGACTTCCTTAAAGGACTTTAGGAACTTTCTAGACTTGGCTGTATACTTTCCTTGAATTTGAAGTTATGGATTAAAGGTTGTAACTCGTGTTTCTGGATGATTTATATATGATTATAATTCATTTAGGGTAGTTACAATTGTTAGGATGTGTTAAAACACTTTAGAAAAACTTAATTAGAGCGAATCACGAAAGTTGGGTGAAAGCGCCGATTTGGGCGCACCGCGCTAGGCCTCATTCTGGCGTGTTGCCACGGGCCCTTTGGTGCAAATGGGGCGTGCCACAACTTTCTCTGCCTAGGTGACTCCTAGCGAATATCTATCTCAATTTTCCTGACCTTACATCGTTCTAGTTCAACTTCTTTTCTCAAATTCGGCTTAGATATATGTACCCAATTCATCTATACAAGGATCTAACCCAATGAATTCAAGAACAATACGTAGATCGTCAAAGAACTCCTAAATCTCAATTCATGTTCAAGAATGAAAGCAATTCAAGAACAACATTCAAGAACATTCAAAAATGCAATCTTTTTAGGATGAAATCACGCTGAATCAAACATTATTGGAACGTGGTGAATGAACCTAACGTTATGGTAGACTCACATTCCTAGATAGGGATCACCCCTGATGAATTCCTAGCAAAGCTTGATGTTCTTGGTGACTTCTTGACTTCTCTCCCTTTCATTCTTCTTTTCTCTCTTCTCCAAGCCCTAAACGTAATTTTGACTTTTCCAAACTGATCTAATAATTTTTTTAGTACAATAAACCGCTAAAATGAAATAGGAAATTGATTGGTGAAAAGACTAGTTTGCCTTCCCTAAATCCGGAATGAGACTTTTCTCAATCCAACAACCCAACTTTCGAAGGACATAACTCACTCATACGATATCGAAATCGCACAAACTCTGCGGCGTTGTAAAGATATTTCCATGGTATTTCCAACCATATCAACAAATACTCTAAATAATCTTGATCTAGAAGTTATGGACGTTTGAAAATCACCAAAACTCACTTTCTTAACCTAGACAAATTTTCCAGAATTTTCCTTTTTCTTTCCAATAATGATTACTTTTAGTTTCTTAGCTTATTCTTAGATATTTTGAAAATGCGAAATGTTACAATATCTCCTCCTTGGGAACATTCATCCTTGGATGAGATTTCTTTCACTAAGATAAGTGTGGCAACATCAATTTCAACATTCAATCAAGTAAAAACAAGTTACAACATGCTTACTCATGACATTAAAGTATTAAGAAGAGAATTAGTACATTAATCTCCATCTTCACTCTATTCAAAGAGATGTGGATATATTTTCTTCATATTCTCTTCAGCTTCCCAAGTAGCTTCTTCAACGAATTCGTTTCTCCATAGGACCTTGACTGATGCGACTTCTTAAGTTCTCAACTTGTGAACATGGAGATCTAAGATCTCAACCGGAATCTCTTCATAAGATAGGCTATCCTTGATCCCAATATTTTCAGTTGGAATGATCAATGAAGGATCGCCCATGGACTTCTTCAACATATAGATGTGTAATACCGGATGAATTGTTGCTAACTTTTGTGGTATCTCCAATGCATAAACTTAGCTCAAAGGCTAGCCCGAAGTGTCTTTAGTAATCCTAGTTTCCCTTCTTTTTAAATGTGAAAATATTTTATATGCTTTGGGAATACTTAGTCCCCATATACTTCTTTGAAGAAATATTTCACTTTACTTTGAACTGAACCAAATCTTAAGTAATAAAACAACATTTAAAACATTTTTGAAAGACTTATGAAGCTTGAAATGAACTCCTTTTTCTTATCTTTACTCATTACTCAACCCGATCTTTAAGTCTTAAAACAAGTTTAAAGTATTTGTAAAAGACTTCTTGAAAGAATTGTAGGATCTTTCTAATCTTCCCTTGAATTTGAAGTCATGGATTCAAGGTTGTAACTCGTGTTTCTAGATGATTTAAGTATGATTAGAAGTGATTTACAGTAGTTATAATCGTTAGGAAGTGTTGAAACACTTTAAAAAAGCTTCATTGGACTGAATTACAAAAATTGGGTAAAAATGCCGATTCGGGTGCATTTTGGGTGCGCCGCACCAGGTCTCAAGTTTAGAGGCTTCATTCTAGCGCACTGGAGGCGCCCGCCCCAGGACCTCTTGCGCAGATGGGGCGCCTTGTGCCTGGATCTGCCCAGGTGACGGCTAACAAATTTCCATCTCAATTTTCCTGACCTTAAATCATTTTTATTTGATTTCTTTTCTAAAATTCACCTTAGATCTATGTACTCAATTAATCTATCCAAGGATATAACCCAATAAATTCATGAACAACACCTATATCATCAAGATATCCTAAATCTCAACTCATTTTCAAGAATGAAAGTAATTCAAGAACAACATTCAAAAACAATTCAAAAGTCTAATCTTTCTAGGATGAAATCATGCTGAATAAAAGATGCTTGACACATGGGTGAACGAACCCAACGTTATGGAAAACTCAAATACCTTGATAGGGATCACCCCCAACGAATTCCACTCGCAAAGCTCGACGTTCTTGGCGAATTCTTGACTTCTCTCCCTTTCTTTCTTCTTTTTCTCACTTCTCCAAGCGCTAAGTAATTCTCACTTTTCCAAACTGATCTAAGACATGTTTTTACCCCAATAAACTCCTAAAATAAAATAGAAAATTAATTGGTGAAAAACTAGTTTGCGCTTCCCTAAATCTGGATTGGGACTTTCATCAATCCAACAATCCTACTTTCGAAAGGCATAACTCATGCATACTATATCGAAAACGAGAAAACTCGGCGGAGTTGGAAATACTTTTCCATAGGATTTTCAACCATATCAAGAACTACCTCTAACACATCCTGAGTTAGAAGTTATGGCCTTCTAAAATAACAAAAACTCACTTTCTTAACTAATATACCGTGGTTTCACGATATTATTAATACTTTTTCCTTAAGTTTAGTGTGTCCAAAAGCCTTTTTGTGCTAATTTTTATAGAAGTTTCTCTTTATTTGCAGGAAATCTGTCCAAAGATGAATGCGGAGATTTTGAGCGAAGAAATGCAGAAGGGACCACCTACGGAGCTTGTGACGGTCCGTCGTGCTTGTGACGGTCCATAGGTGGCAGCGTAGTGCAGCTGCTGAAGGAAAATGGGGAAGTCTTACCAAGTGTGGGGTTACGGAGTCCATGACGGTCCGTCGTGTCTATGACGGCCCGTCCTGCAGGTTCGTCATGAAGTTCAGAGAAGTAATCCCAGTACCCATATTCCAAGAGTTTAAGTGTTTTGGAACGAAGACCCTCGACGGACCGTCATGTCTGTGACGATCCATCATACTTGCCGTCGAGGGTAATGAAGAGAGCAGCAGAATAAATTGCACAAGTATGGGACGACGGAGTCCATGACGGTCCGTCGTTACCACGACGATCCGTCGCGAGGTCCGTCGACCCAGCCCCGTTTTGACAGATTTCCAGCAAATAGAATCCTTGTTTAATTAGGTTTTTATTTTCTATAAATAGTTCAAAAAACCTAGTTTTTGAGGTTAGACGCTGGATTATTAGTTAGAATCTGTATTATTAGGTTATCTTGAGACTTTTATCATTGAGTGTTGGTGATTTTTGTTGATTAATCAAGCGAACTTTCGGATTTTGCTCTTTCTCATTGAAGTAAGTACATGAATTCTTATATCATATATTTGAATATTGTGATTATGACTATGGGTAACTAAACTTCATAACTAGGGTTATGGGAACCATAGGCAAATAATGAGGTAAAACCTAACTAAAATAACAATTCTAGAATAGTGTCTTGCATGTATTGATAATT
>NC_028641.1:68583219-68588802 GCF_001406875.1 Solanum pennellii
CAGAAAAGATAAATGCAGTCAACTACTTGTCGAAACCACCATCTAATGATGAATGCTATTATGCGGAGGACTCCTATGCAATAAATGAGCAGAAGGGGGGTTTCCTACCGAGCGCCCAAGGCTCAAATCAGGATAATTGGCGCCAAGGTCAAGGGAACCAAGGTCGGATCTATGGTAACTATAACAGTAAGGGTCAATATGTCCGAGATGGTAACTACAACCGTGACAACAACTTCAACAGGGGTAACTACAGTAATAGAAATGATAGGAATGGGCCCTATGTCCCTCCTCAAAATCGTGAAGTTACTCCTAGGGATGGTGGAGATAGTATGGCGTGAGTTGAGGATATGTTGCACAAAATGATGAGGAGGTTCGATGCTAGTGATGAGCACATTAAAGAGTTAAGGTGTGATTTAGCAGGCATTGGGCAAAAAGTCGATACACATGCAATATCGATTAAGCAAATTAAGTTGCAAATGGCCCAATTATCTGTGACTCTTAACACACGGCAACCAGGCACTCTTCCTAGCAACACTGTCCAAATCCGAAAAATGATGCACACTGTATGGCAATCACTACTCGTGATGGTAAGCAATCCATTGACCCACCTATGCCGTCTAATGAGGAAAAAGTGAGAAAGGATGATGATAAGGTGGTAAATGGTAGTGGTGAAGCAGAAGAGAGCACTGGAAAAGATGCAAAGTCCCTATGAAGGTAATTCCCATGCCTAGACCACCACCACCCTTCCCTCAGAGATTAGTGAAAAAGACCGAGGATGGTAAATATCGGCGTTTTATAACAATGCTGAAGCAGCTTTCTATCAATGTCCCTTTGGTAGAAGCTCTTGAACAAATGCCCGATTATGCTAAGTTTATGAAAGATCTGGCTACAAAGAAAAGATCGGTCACTTTTGAGGATGATGATAGACTGCAGCATTGTAGTGCTATTGCTACAAGATCTCTCGCACAAAAGAAAGAAGATCCGGGTGCGTTCACTATTTCGTGTACAGTTGGGTCATTACATTTTGCGAAAGCATCATGTGATCTGGGGGCAAGCATAAATCTCATGCCCCTCTCGATTTACAAGAAGTTGGGTTTGGGTGATCCAAAACCCACTGCGATGCGGCTACTGATGGCTGATCGGACAGTGAAAAGGCCTGTAGGGATACTCCATGATGTGCTAGCAAAAGTGGAGTCATTCATATTTCCTGCAGATATTTTTATTCTTGATTGTGAAGTCGATTTTGAAGTGCCTATTATTCTTGGGAGGCCATTCCTTGCTACAGGTAGAGCCTTAGTTGATATGAAAAAGGGGCAGATGAAATTTCGGTTGAACAATGAAGAAGCAACCTTCAACGTGTGTAGGACCATGAGGCAGAGTGGTGAGCTCCAATCTGTATCCGCCATATCCCACAAAGAAAAGTTGAAGAAGGAGAATAAACAGAAAAGTACAAAACAAGAGTTTATGGTTGGGGATTTGGTGCTTTTAGACAGATCTGGGTTGCCTTGTCTTCCGGGCAAGCTCAAGTCCAAACGGACTGGCCCTTACTTGATTACCCATTTATGCCCTTATGGAGCAGTTGAGTTAAAAACCAAGGAGGGAGTGCGGTTTAAGGTGAATAGAGAACGAATAAAACTCTATTTTGGGCATACTGCATCAGTGACTGAAATGATAGAGGCATACCATCTTGACTAAGGGTGAGTAATCAAGTGTCCTCAGTCGTGCCGCGACGTTAAATCAGGCGCTTGTTGGGAGGCAACCCAATATTTATATTTTTTCTTTTTAGTAATGGTAGAATTTTTCTACTAATGGGTTTTAAATTTGCAGGCACATCACCAGGAAATTCTGTAGAAAATTACTCTGCAGCAGTCACTGACGGATACAGCGACGGACCGTTGCTCCTGGGACGGACCGTCGCATGAATCCGTCGTGCCAGGTACGTCTTTCTATTATTTTCAAACTAGGGCACACACGACGGAACCAACGACGGATCGTCACAACTGAGACGGACCGTCGTCGGGGAATCTTCGCGTCATTAATGAGGCGTACCCGACCCGACCCGGCTGGAGTTTTTTTTACAAAATGTTACCGTTTGAACTCCCCAACCCCTCATTTCACCCCATTCCTTCACTACTCCTCCTATTTCCCTCCTTTTTCAACTTCCAAAATCTCTCCCTCTTCAACCGATCATTGTTCCCCCAAAATTCTCCAAAGCCCTAAAAGTTATCATCTACTAGTCGGAGTTGCTGCTGTGGGTGTCTTCTTGATCACCAAGTACTTTTCCATCTTGTTTTTCTCCAATTCTCAGGTATGTGTCTCTAATTTCTACTCATTTATCTTGCATTTTTGTTTATCAATTAGTATTAGCCTAGTTCTTCTTGATATGTTCATTTCGTTTCTATAAAATTCTGTCTAACCTAGGTTAAAAATCTTCTAAATTGCCGTGTTTCCAACCCTAGACATAGGTGCTTTGGCATTTCTAGTTTACTAGGTTTTGTGTTAGACAAATGTAGGTCCAAAACACTACAAATTTGATTTGGGTCATCGGGGATGAATAGGGTACCCCCAGTTCTGTCACTGATCTACAGAACGAGAACCCGTGACGGATCATCGTACCCACGACGGACCGCCGTAGGGTCCATTCCAAAAGCCCTAACACCCCACTGTCCAATTTTATGCAAGTGTCCTCAAACGGACATATGCGACGGACCGTCATACCCACGACGGTACGTCCTGCAGAACCGTTCTGGTTGTCTGAGACCCTATTCCTGAGGGTCTCTCACTTTTCTAAGTGTCCTCCGATGGACACATGTGACGGACCGTCGTCTTCTTCACAACCGTTCTGGTTGTCAGACACCCTGTTTCTAAGGGTCTCTCTCCATTTTTCTAAGTGTCCTCAAACGTACAAGTACGACGGACCATCATACCCACGACGGTCCGTCCTGCATGACCGTTATGCTGGTCAGAGACCCCTCTTCTAAGGGTCTCCATATTTTTTTTCAAGTGTCCTCTGACGGACACCTACGACGGACCGTCGTACCTGTGACGGTCCGTCCTGCATATACCGTCATACTTGTCAGAGACTCTCCTTCAGGGTTCTCCATATACACAAAGTCCAAGTAAGACACCACGGACCCCATGACGGTCCATCATAGTCACGATGGGCCGTCACCTGTCCCGTCTTGTGTCACTGTTACTATAGAAATGTCATTTTATTTTTATTTTTTTTATTTTTTTTGGGTGGTTTTGCTTGTCTTGTTTGCTACTTCTCGTACTAATATTGATCCTTTACAGGTACTATCTACTATGGCACCAAAACAAGATCGAGTCTATGCACGCGGGCGATCGAAGTCTGTCGCCCCGTCTGCCCGCCTGGTCATTGGCTCTAATGATGAGCGTGACCCCGAGTACGTGCCCCCAGGCACTTCCACCCCTTCCCGTGCTTCACGTGCTGCCAGAGCCACCCCCAAAAAGGTGGCGTCCGGCGTAGTCACTGCCTCCCAGTCTGATGAGGAGCGCATCCTGACCGGCACACCTTCTGGGTCAGCCACCAATGAAGAAGGAGCGTCTGGCTCCTTAGGAGTTTCGTGGTCGGAGGAAGCCTCCGGCTCTGATGAGGTTCCCGCACCCGCCACCGCTGCAGCGTCGGCCTCGTCTGATGAGGCTGAAAGTTCGGAATCCACACCAGGTTCACCAGCTCATGCCATCACCCCGGCTACTGACCAGCTCAACCGGTGGTGTGTCGACGGGCAATTTCAAGTCTACTCCGACGCAAAGTTCCTGAATGACAAAGGAGTTATGACTCGAACACTCACATTGGAGCGGCGGGTCCTTACAGGGAGTCTCCCGACGATGCCTGAGATCCACAATCTCTTCACTAGACATCGCCTGGAGTGGACAACACGTCCGTTGGGACGTTATAGTGAAGAACTAGTCCGAGAGTTCTATGCATCCTACGTAGCGACTCTTCGATCACAGATTGATAGGAGGGCTGCCCCACCAAACAGGCCCCACTGGAGCAGGTCCGAGTACGGGGCGTTCAGGTCGATATCTCCCTGCCTGCCATCCGCCGGTTCTTATACGGCGAGGGTGTTGATGCTACTCGGACCCCTCTCACTGCCGAGTTTGACTATCGATGGCAGCTTGTTAAAGATGGCCAATTCCTGCGTGAGCCATCGCTGAGAGACACTACCAAGAGGTGGATGGCCCTGCACTTGTCAGTTGATGGAGAGGGTGCCGACTGGGTGACCGAGCCTAAGGGGGCCATCAAGAAGGCCAACCTGACTTTCACGGCGAAGTTGTTGTGGTTGATTGTCGGGCACTGCCTTTCCCCCACAGCCGCTGATAATATCATTACATGGGATCGAGCAGTATTGATGGAGGCGATGATAGCCGGGTTCGAGGTGGATTTTGCGTGGCTTCTACAGGCAGTCATGCACGAGAGGGCTTTTAAGGTCACAACTACTTACCCTTTCCCGTGCATGATCTTTTCTCTCTGCAGGTCCGCAGGTGTTCCTATATGGCACGTTGATCAGCTCAAGACTCCTCTGGGCACTGTTGATGTCGGCCTCATCAGAGATGAGCCCAATGAGTTGGCTCCACGCAGAGGGCCCCGTCTAGAGCTGCCCCCATTTGCTGACGATCTGGCTGATACGGTAGCCCAGGCCCGCACGGCTACGCAGGCGGCATCCACTGACACTACCTCGGTCGAGTCTATCCCGGGTAGTAGCACTGCCCCGAGCTCCTCTCGCACAGCCCCTCTACCCGCGCTGGTCCCGCTTGCTAGGGTCCAAAAATTAGAGGCGCAAATGGCTACACTTCTGCATCATATCCAGCTGTGGATGCAGAGGTCTATTACCGAGGCAGAAGAGCTCTTGGAGCGGAAAATGGTTCAGCATACAGAGCGGAAGATCGCTGAGGCTCACCATCGCCTGGACGCTTTTGAGTTGCGGGTGCTAGCCCGGCCAGCTCCTCCGGTGGATGTGTCGACTCTTCAGGCTGCGGTCGACAGTCTTCGCGTAGATATTGACACGATCTTAGAGGCTAGGGTGCCTGAGTCTGAGGCCTCTTCTGTCGAGCCTGCTGAAGACACAGTGTTGGCGGCCCTATTCGCCACCTCAGAGATTCCACCACCTCCCCCTCGAGAGCATGCTAAGAGGCGTAGGGATCGAGCGGAGGATGAGGAGCGAGCACGGAAGAAGGAGCGTCGTGAGATGGAGGCCGCGAGGAGAGCCTCGCTTGCTGAGGAGGAGGCGCACCAGATGAGAGCAGGAGAGTTAGCGGCTGGGGCGTCTAGCTCCCGAACTGTGGAGATAGTGCTGAGGACACCACTGAGGGTGTCCAGATTACAGAGGAAGTGGGTTCCGGGGAGCAGGACCCACCAGCTTGCTGATCATCGGCGCTTTGCGCCATATGTTTGCTTCACCTACCACTCTAGTATTTCAATTTTTTATGCATTGGGGACAATTGCATGTTTTTTTGTTGGGGGTGGGGTAAATGGAAAGTGAGTGCTAGGGTGAAGTCTGAGTAGCCCAATTCACTATCCTCTTTTGGGGTTTTCTTGCCTGTGTTCTTTTTCCCCAA
>NC_028641.1:68590290-68591761 GCF_001406875.1 Solanum pennellii
TGCATGACCCTAAGTCTAAAATTCGAACTAGGTGTCTGATAATCTGGTAGAGTGATGAGATGTCAAGTGAGTGTGAGGAAGATTTGAATAGTCCACTATTTGTACTGAGCTAGAACTTGCCTGGTTAGTCCTGCTAAAAGTAAGCTGTAATAGACAATTAGGAAAGGATCATAGGCCATTATTCAATATAGCCCATTTTTAGCCTAATTTAAAGAAAACCAAATGAAATTTATCCTTCTTTGATCCAAATGATTTGAGCTTAAATTAGACCTTTCTTTCTCACCCCAACTGCTCTTTTCTGGGAATAATGTGTTGGCCCTGGTCCCTCCTTGGACATGTGCACCTCAGCTTATGCCAAAGGCATAAGTTGAGGGTGGCTAATGCAGTAAACAACCTTTTTATGGCCCTGACCCAACTTTGGGTATTGTGTACTTTGACTCATGGAAAAGCCATGAGTTGAGGGTGGCTATTATGAGGAATGCTCTGGAAAGTGAGGTTGAAAGAACAAAGAGAGAGAAAGAACAAACGTAAAGTGACTCACGAATTAGTTGAAAGAAAAGTAAAGAAAAAAAAGAAAAATATACAAGAAATACAAGCAAGAAAAGAAGAGAGTCACTTACACAAATGAAGAAAGAAGAGAAAATAGCAAGGTGAAAGAATATGAGAAACTGGGCAAAATAAACTGATAGAAAATGGTATGTTTAGCCGATATGTCAAGGAGGGCAAAAAGTCACTAAAGTATACCTAAATATACCCTACCTGACCCTGAGCCTATGTTACAAGCTAAGAAAGTCCTATCGTGATTCTAAGGGTTGTATAGCGAACTTAAAGCAGTGAAAATAAGGGCAAGCTTATGGCAATAGGTATGAATGAGTGTGAATTTGTTCTGAGAGTGAGTGTTGAAAAATAATCCTTATACTCAAACTGAAATCATTCTGTGAAAAATGAGGATTTTGTATTGAAGTGAGGACACTAGTTGCATTACCGAAAATATTAGCACCTTAGTGAAAAGTTGAAGAGGATAGGTTTTAGTGCATGATGAGTCTGTGTCATGTTCTGATCCCACCACTACACCATTTTCGGCCTACAACAACACCACGTAAGTGTAGCCTAAACTAGCAAAAAGTGTGGCCTTTGATAAAAGGCTACACTTTTGGACATTCAGCAACACTTTTTAGGGGCTGCCCAAAAGAAGCGTAACCTTTGACATTAGGCAACACTTTTTAAATGTTGCCATCTTTGGCTACACTTATAAAGCGTAGCCAAATAGGTATAAGGGCACGCTTTGAAGACGTTCATTAGCAACACCTATTTTTTGTTAGACTACACTTAAAAGCGTTGCCTTTTCAGATTTATTGGTCACACTTAAAAAGTGTTGCCTTTTATTGGTCATCTATTGCAACACTTTCAAAGTGTAACTTTTTATCTACCTAGAGCAACACTTACAAAGTGTAACTTCAACATTTATAAG
>NC_028641.1:68593621-68594220 GCF_001406875.1 Solanum pennellii
TGACAAAATCTTCAGCTCGGAGAAGAGAAAGCTCGGTCAGCTCGATGAGTTTTGCAGCTCGATCTTTAGCTCGATCTTCAATTCGATATTCAGCTCGAATAAAAGAAATTGTGAGTTCTTCAGCTCGAGGAAGGAAAGGGAAAGCGTGACTTGAACGAAATAGCTCCATCTTCAGCACAATATCAGAGAAAGAAAAGGGAAAGCGTGAGTTCTTCAGAAAAGGAAAGGGAAAGGCAGAAGGAAATAGAAAGTCTTTTTGTTTTATTATTAATTAATGTTTATTTTTTTGGCCAATAAAAATGGGAGGGAGTGTTAAAAATATTGGAGGGAATGTAATATTTGACTGAAAAATTTTAAGGCAACACTTATAAAGTGTTGTTTTTTCAATTATAAAAATAGGACATTTTAGAAGTGTGGTCATATATGTAAATAGGTGTTGCCAATTATATCATATTTTAACAACACTTATAAAGTGTATCTTATATTATTAAAGAGTACACTTTTGAAGTGTTGCCAAAATTATTGTAGCTAAAAGTTAAAAATTTTGGCTACGCTTTAAAAGCGTTCCCAAAACTACTTTAGGCAACACTTTACAAGTG
>NC_028641.1:68594456-68658156 GCF_001406875.1 Solanum pennellii
ATTGGTACGAGGTAATAACTTAGTCAAATATCGAATACGATGCTTAATATGAGGTAAAGATAAGGGTTAGGATAGCAACACACGTAGCCGGACCAAGGTGCGGAGTGACATTTTCTAGATGCCGGACCAAGGATTTAGAAATACATAACTTATCACTTTGCATGCAAGATACTAGGAAAGAATTGTTATAGTTAGACTTATCAAGTTATGAACCTGTGGGGAACACGTAAACCCTAGTTACTTTGATTAATTGATTAAACTCCAACATTCGAAGCTGTTAGTAGTCTCCTTTTATTTCGCTAGTTATTTTCATTTATTTAGGAATAGAAACCCCCCTTTTATTGTTTTTACTTTCCAAGGAAGTAATTGACTAAATAAAAGAAATAATAGATTGAAGTTAAGTCTAGACTATTTTCCTCGTGGTAACGATCCCAACCTCACTTGTTGGGTTATTTACTTGGCACGACCTCTTTACTTCTTATTTGAGAAGTAAGTTTGAGCGTATCATTAACTTAGACTAATTTTCCATATTTTTCCTTTTTCTTTGCAAAAATGATTATTTTTAGTTTCTTAGCTTATTCTTAGGTTTTTTGAGTTGTTAGATGTTGCATCAACCTTCGAATCATTACTATGTGAGTAAACCTTTCACATCATGTTCATAGTATTTTTTGAGAATAGTCTTTCAATTATACACAACCACATATCATAGTTATAGACAATTCACGCATCATCATGTGTAAGTATAGGGTAGAATGATCTTGCAACAATATTTATAATTTACACAATAGTCATAGAATATCCACTATACAAGTGGATCACAAGCTTATACATAATCTTCATCAACATATTCAAACCCGCAAAATTTTTCCTTCAAGGCCATGAGACAATTTCAGCTGTAACTTCTTGAATCACTACATTGTATTGGGGATATCATGATTCAACAACTTAGTTAATGTAAACATGATAAATTGACATACTTATAATCTCAAGCAACCAACATATCAATATATAATTAGCAATATGGGGAAATCATACATGGATCAATTGGGAATTTCCATCTTAAATCAANGGGGGGTTAGAGGTGGTGTGATGTAAAAAAATAAATTTTTAAAAATACTTTCGGAGTGGTGGGTCCAGCCTTGTCTGGGGGAGTATCGGGGGGAGTGGCGTAAAAAGTAAAAAAAAGTAAGTTTTAAATACTTTTCAAAAGCATTTTTTTTGGAGGGAGGGAGGGGGCGGGGTGCGTGTGTTATGCACCGAGCCTACACCCTGGACATGAACGACACTCGTAAACCAACCATTAATGATCCCAAGAGAACCATTGGCCTGACTCAATGCTCAGCAGAAGACTTACCTGTTGAAATAGAAATCTCAAAACAAACTGAACTCTTAACAGTATCATTTATAAGATAGTTTAACTCAAAATATTCTAACATACTCAATACAAAAGTGTTCAACTCAAATCTTAAATATAAACAATAAAAATGAAAAGACTCCTCAAAACACTATTGCCTATGAAGCCTCTACAAACTATGATGGATGTCGGAACAAGACCCACGACATCCTAACAAAAATGAAAGTCAATGTGTGGAACCCTCTGAAGCAAGGAGACTCACCAAAGGAAATATGGAACTGCAAGTGGTATAAACGGAACCCATGTTGACTATCTTGATTATCATATTTGTCTCATGAAAGATGTAGGTCAAATGATATCAGTACATTGAATGTACGAGCATGCAAAGGAAACTCTAAAGCATAGACATAAGTTTTTCCTGTTAAAAAGGAAGACATACTCACCTTATCTCAACTTAACTCAACTCAGAAATACTCAAATCAATTCAATATAAAAGCAACAATAAAGATGTCGTATAAAGAAATCTTATAAAGTTAATAGATCTGTGCATATCATCTGGTTCCTCGAATAAGTTTGTCAAATCAACATAATAAAGCATAGTACGACAAAAACTAGTGTCTCTATGTGTTTATTTATTTAACTAAATTAAAAATGAAACATAAAAATAAATTAGTATGCTTAAAAATAACAGCAATTTTTTCCCTCAACTTCCCGTTCTATGTCAAACTATGCCATTCTTTTAGGTGGATCAACTAGTAAAGGACCTATGTGGGCACATTGTTATGGTATAAGTATATTGCTAGTAGAAACCCGTACTAACTAAAGTAAAAGGTTTCCATCATTTTTTGAGGAGTTAGAGCAACATAGATATTCTCACAAAATTTTCGTTCCTATTTTATGGTCTTCATTTTGTTGCATTCCTCATTCAAAGAATTTCATCCAATTTCTTAAAAAACTTTTATCCCATTTCTAGAGGTTTATTAGAAATGTTTTGTTAGGAAGACATCATTTTAGTCAACAAAGTCACTAGTTACATGCTTTAATCGAATCCTAAAATCTTAAAGTTATTTTTCTTTGTTTAGTATCTGTGTTAGTTCATTATGAAGGGGGATCTGTCCTTGTGGATTAGAAAAACCACGATTGTTTCCTAAACCCTCACTGCAAACGAATGTGTTATCAATGGGGGTTAAATTTATATATTATGTTGGTCAACAACCCCTGCAATTAGTTGTCCGCCCCAAGAACATTCACCTTTCCCAATTTGCGGAGATTTTCCTGGTCGTTGTAATATTTTGGCAACAATTTTATTGCGGGGTTAAAATCCCCTCAATACCAGATGTCATTAAACTTAAATCTGCGATTAGTTGCCCGCCCCAAGAACATTCACCTTTCCCAATTTGCGGAGATTTTCCTGGTCGTTGTAATGTTTTGGCAACAATTTTATTGCGGGGTTAAAATCCCCTCAATACCAGATGTCATTAAACTTAAATCTTATATGATGCAGATTAAGGGTCATCAGCAGGCACTTTGTTGATACCATTTGCACTCTAGCTAGCTTTGGTGAGCCTCTTACTTTACAGAGGGCTTCACATTTATTTCCAGCTTTTGTTATGTTTTCGTTGATTATTTCCCAACATCGATCTTACTATTAGAGAAATTCATGGATAGTTAGATGTTAAGGAGTCTTTATTATTCCCCTTCATGTTGAGTTGTTTTGAGATCTTGAGACAATTGAATGTATAACTTAATACGTATTTTCAAACGTTCATTCGAGGTAAGTTTTGGTTTAAAATTTAAAGTTAAATTACGCATTTGAAGTTCCTATTTTGATTGAGTAATTTTTCCGTGAATTAGTCAGCCAGACCAAGGGTTCTCTTGGGACCAATGATGGTTCTCGAGTGCCGAGCACGTCTTGAATGTAGGCTGGGGCATGACATAGAACTTTTTAACTATATCAATCTCGGCTATGGAACCTTTTGATTGTGATTAATTCCATAAAAGGGACTTGAAATGACCTAACAATCCATAACTAAACTAAGAAGATATAAGAATAAGTATTATATTGAAAAAAAGAATTTTGAATGAGAAATATTTTACCTTTCAAAAAAAAAACCATCCAATGATAATGTATTGGACCAACCGTTTATTACCTCAGCTGGCCAAATACAATAAGTAGTACTCATCTTTCCAAAAGGTTTGAAACCATCATTCGCTAGGTCTAAACGAACATTTCGGGGATCAATATTTAGAAAAGTAGTATCAAACTTCTTCCATGCCTCACCATCTCTAGGATGCTTCATGATTCCATCTCTATTTATATCCTCTGCATGCCATCTCATATGCTCTGTAATTTTAGAGCACATGAATAATCTTTGCAACCTTAGTTTTTGTGGAAAGTAACACAAAATTTTTGCAGGTACCTTCTTTGTTTCTTTTTTTTAGCAGGCTAGTTATTAATGCTCTTCGTGTTAAGGTTCCATCTGGAAAGGTTACAGTGCTTGCATGTTTCCTTATTACTTTCTCCGTTTAAAAAAGAATGACCCAAATTCCTTTTTAGCTTGTTTAGAAAATAATGACCTCTTTTCTTTTTTTTGCAAAACTTCAACTTCAACTTTTCACGTGGCATGTTTAAGACCACAATATTTAAGGGTATTTTGGTTTATTTGACATAAGTTTAATTTAAGAACTTTTATTTAAGAAAATTCCGATATCCTTATCCCTTTCTTCTATTTCTATTCAAGCTTGACACCAAGAGTTTCCTTTTGGACAAGTTCCATGTCTAGGATTTATGAGTAATTTAGAGATTTCCATGATCTCCTTAAAATGTGCATGTTTCTGAAAGATTATTATTTTGCTTAAAGTGAGTCATGAGTTACATGTTCCTCATGTTGATATGTATCTAGTATAAGTTATCTATGTGCTTCATGAGTTAGAATGTTGGGCATGCTTATATGGTATTTTGTGAAGAGTTGTATAATTTGCTTTATGATGAGAAGATGAGCATGATGTGAGTTGGAGAAGATAGTTCCTCCAATGAAATATGAAATGATAAATGTTGATGTTTTGATGCATAATGAGTTTGTAGATGTAGTTCCTGCATTTTTGTGTCGTATTGAGCTTATTGATGTGGAGTTGATGTTTTCTCCTAGTTTTGTGCATTGTTTGTAATGTTGCATGCATGATAGGCTGCTATTCTTGAGTCGTTTCCTTAATGTGTTCAAAGTGTCATTCAAGGACAAATGTTTTTAAGGGGGGAGAATGTAAGGACTCGCAAAATAATAGGTTGAACTAGAGCCTAACGTATGAACCATATAAGTTTATGTATAAATTGGAGATATAAAAGGGTCCCAAATTTTGGCAAAGCATAAGTTTAAGGGACGGTTTAAGTCTAGTGAACCACTTCGATGACTTTAAATGCTTCCTTAAACATGATTTTTTAGCTAAGTCCAGATATGGAATGGCGTTATCGTAAAAATTATTTTAAACTCAAATTAAAAAGTGGATACATTTTATATTAATTCTAAACAACTATATAGATTTTATATTAAAACATCCCCAAAATAAATCACTTTCACAAACACCCACTTCAAATAAAAAAAGTTCATCTTCCTCCAATATTTCTCTTTCTAAACTCAAGGAAGAAGAAGAAGGCATGGAAGCTTGGGTTTGAGGATTTCAAAAGAGTTTCTTCATCAATTTTCTTCAAGGTTTATTAATATAGGTATGGTGATACTTCATCCTTGATCAATCTTTCTGTCAAGGATTCCAATCAAAAAGATTTTCAAAGTCTTTCAAATATCAAAATCCTATTTTCTAATCTAAGCATGAGTTCATTGATAAAACATTTTCAAAGCAATCAAATTGATGAATTAAGGTTTGATTGATGATTATGAGTTGATTTTACATTGAATTTATTCAAGGACCCATGATTTTCTTAAACTCCTAAATTGATTTGAAATTGGTTGATTATGGATGTGTAATGGATAGTAGATGTCTATATGAAGTTAGTTTATGGATTCATGTCATTAATTATGCATTATTATGGAGAATTATTATTGTACTTTTATATTAAGGTATGGGAACCTTCATTCATGAAATTTCTTTCTCCATGAAGCCCTCCAACTCTAATTTTTGAAATTGGGTAATTCTTCAAAAGCAAGGGTTTTAAATCTAGCCATGGGTTCTTCCTAAAATGAATTTCTATGAGTTAATTTATTTATATTATGTATGATTTGATGTATAATGGTGATTTTTATGATAGATTCCCTATGAACCTATGTGCTTCCCTATGACCCAATTTTTATTAAATTGTGATGCTTAGAATTGTATCTATGTTAATCTATTCAATTAGTATTGTTCTGTTCATGATAAAAGTAGTAATACTAAGTGTGATTGCACGATATGACATATCACCCTTGAAGGGTAAATTGTAAGTGTTGAATCTTGAAGTATGGCCTTAAAGGCAATGTATGAAGATATCCTATGTTTAAGATTATTATATATATGAATTCTTTGATGCACTTTTGGTGGAGGTGCTTACTTGTAGTGCATGTTGAACTGTATATAGTGCTTTTTTGTGGCAGGACTGATTATATGAGTACACACATGCAATGAATGAATGAACTAATTGAATTACGATTAGGTCAATAATGAATGTGGATGTGTTGAGTTGCATGGTCTATAAATCCTTGAATGCAATACATGAAAATTATGCATGATTATTATAATATGTACATGCTTATGAACACTTTGAAAGGGAAGTGTCTATGAGGGCAATGTTGTTGTTTTATCATAGTATGGACAATTACACACACCCTATGCATAAATATGATTATGTTGTATCTATGGTGTCAATTGAAAGTATAGTTCTCATATTCACTTTTACACATTATGAAATATGAAATAAACATTTCTATGATCATCCTATTGTGTTGGTTGAAAAGTAATTCTCATGAAAACACTATGAATGTATGTAATAGGATTCCTCACATGTATATTAGAATTCTAAAGGTAAAAGGTAGTTTTCCTTATTGAATCAATGAGCTATGTTATTTGTAGTGATAAAGTTCGCCTTCACATACGTAAATGCAATTCACACTAGCTATGCATAAGTTTAGGAATAATTCTTAACACCGAGCGAATATGGTAAATAGGATAGAGACTCTCCCTCTAGTTTAGGTTGGGTCTTCTACAGATGCTCTCATGAGATGGAAACTCTCCCTCTAGTTAGGCCGAGTTTCTAGAAACAATCTCCCTATCACATAATGTGCCTGCATAGGTATTAGCTATTGTATCCACACTAAAATGAAATGTCACATCCGGAAAGTACCCCTTAGATGTAACCGGTATCGTCGTCCTCAGAGAGAACTAAGACTAACCTCTTAGTATTCATCATTACATTCATAGGTTAAAAATGCGGAAAATTTAAAACTTTTCATCTACACTACTTCATGAGGTTTACTTAGACCTCTCGCTTACACATAATATATTCATATCGAGTATAAATAGACCCTATGTATAAGAAGATTACATAGTCTTCTACTTTTATGTCACATATAGACAGCATACATAATAAAGTCTTAAAAAGGTATGTCTCATATTAAACATCTAAACGAAGTCAAATCAACATGGGAATAATCCCTTACACAATGTAGAAATGTCACATAGCGCATACAACAATATCTTGAAACAACGTGAATGAAATGATGGTCTTTAGACTATAACAAAGAACCATAGCAAGAGTAATAACAAGGCATCATCCTCGGACATAAGGACATACCCACACTTGGAGAAATGATCAAAGCCTTCTTCTAAAGTGGCCACGAACCTTCAACAATCCGAAATTGAAATGTTGGGGGGAAAGGGAGAAATGGGGTTAGCACAACACATGTACTAAGTATGGAATCATATACACATACAGCATAGAAATCATTCTAAAAAGGGACATTTAGTTAGATATGAGTATAGCCTTTCACCCTCAGACAGATGGTCAGTCCGAGCAGACGATTCAGGTGTTGGAAGATATGCTTCGAACGTGTGTGATCGATTTCGGTACTAGATGGGATCGGCATTTACGCTTAGCAGAATTTGCCTACAATAACAGTTATCACTCTAGTATCTAGATGGCCCCATTTTGAGGCGTTGTATACCAGAAGGTGTAGATCTCTGATTGGTTGGGGTTTGATTCGGTGGAGATGGACTCTTCGGATACAGACTTGCTTAGAGATGCTATGGAGCAAGTCCATATGATTCAGTATAGACTATTGACAGCTCAGAGTCGACAGAAGAGTTATGTAGACCGGAGAGTTAGAGTCTTAGTGTTTATGGAGGGTGATCATGTCTGGTTCCGAGTATCACCCATGAAGGGTGTGATGAGGTTTGGAAAGAAGGGCAAGCTTAGCCCTAGATTCATTAGACCTTTCGAGATTTTGAGCCGAGTGGGAGAGGTAGCTTATAAGTTGGCGTTTCCACCTAGTTAGTCTGTAGTTCATTCTGTTTTCCATGTCTCTATGCTTCAGAAGTATATTCCAAATGAATCTCATATGATTTCACTTGATTCTATGGAGCTGGGTCCCGACTTGACATATGAGGAGGAGCCTATAGCTATATTAGATAGGTAACCACAAAAGCTTAGGACCAAGGAGATTGCTTCAGTGAAGGTGCAGTGGAAGCACCGTTCAGTAGGAGAGGCAACTTAGGAGACAGTGTC
Organism: Solanum pennellii; assembly: GCF_001406875.1. NCBI lineage: Eukaryota > Viridiplantae > Streptophyta > Magnoliopsida > Solanales > Solanaceae > Solanum > Solanum pennellii. The sequence goes on from NC_028641.1 coordinate 68,602,520, forward strand.
TAACATGCGTGCCAAATACCCTCAGCTTTTTGAAGCTTCAAGTACCTTCTTTTACTTTATGTTCGAGGAAGAACATGATTTTTAGTGGTGGATAATGTAATGAACCGCGAGGTTATTTTTGGACAATTTAAATTATTCGTATAACTTGAGTTAATTTATTTATGGTTAATTGTAGATAATGGAATTAATAGATAGTTAGTGCGCTAAAGTGATCATTTATTTAAGATCCTATACTATTAGGGTCATGTATAAAAAAATAAGTTAGTGGTTTTAGTCAGTTTAATAAACGATCAATTTAGAAAAGAAGGAGTGGCAGAAACCTTACATGAGCGACGCACACGAGAGGAAAAGGAATAGTGATCTGCAGGTAATAATCGTTCGTACTTTGTTATAATTGTTTTGCTTAATTGTTTATGGCTACAGTCAATAGTGTATGAATTTAAGAAATTGAGTTTGGCGGTGCAATTAATGTGTTCTTCTGTCGGTCATTCATGCTGGGAAATTGAGGGCATGTGAAGCCAAATTGTTGATTGACATTAAAAGGCAATTATATTTATATAAAAGGAAAAAATTAATAAGTTGTAATAAATATTGTAATGAAAATTGAGGCATATTGTTGTAAGCATGTTAATGTGACGGTGGGAATTCTGGGAATTTTAGCAAATCTTGAAATACTTTTGGAATAAGTAATGATGACCAATGATTGGATCATTATGACTCAATCATTGGTTAAAGGAAAGAAGTTGAAAAGAAAGAAAATAGAAGACAATTCTGCAACGTGAATATGTAATTTTTAGAGTCTTAGTTATTATATTATGGTTCAAGTTTTGATATATTGGTATGTATATGATTTAAATATTGGGTGAATTACATTTTGTGAGTACCATTTAAATTATGATATTGGAAAAAAAATTGGGATGAAATCCTAGACTTGAAACTTGAAAAATATAATAGTTGAAATGATAGTTGCATCAAGAATTAAGAACTTGATTATACATTTTGGTGAATTTTTAGGTCAAGATTAAACACATAATAATATGAGTGTTGTTAGGTCCAAAACCTTATTGTGAATATCTATGCTTGAATAGATCCCATCGATTCGGAAGCTCAACGGAAAGGGAAGGCTCAAGTCCCGGAGTAATTATTCGGTTGTCTAAGGCAAGTGGATTTCTAAACTCTTGTTAAGCGTATGAAATTCGTGTATTTGGTTGTGTGGTGTTGAGAATGATTTGGATACTTGTTGCTTATTTGTTGCTGTTGTATTCCTTGTTGAAAATTGTGCTTTGTTATCAAAATGGTTTTTTCCTCATTTTTCATTTGAGCATGTCACTTGCATTGTATCTGAGACATGGTTGTGATAAGAGTTAAGTGATAATGTACCATTTCGAGGATCATATCGCGCGCCGCGATGGATATTATATTTCGAGGGACATATCGCGCGCCGCTACAATTACTATTATCGAGGGTCGTGTCGTGCACCGCGATAGATGCATGCATGGGTCCCAAACTGAGAAACTGTGGTTGTGTATCGTTAGGAAAGACATGCATCACTATACTTGACATTGCATCTCATGGCATTACACATTTTTATTATTGATGAACTTGAACACGCGTTTTGCTGATCTTGTGAGTGTTTCTCTGTGAAACTTGTGACTGTTGAATATTGAGTTTCTATTGAGAATATGAAAACTGGTAGAGTGTGGTTATTGAGTTGTGTGTTTGGTAAATTGTGAACTGTTAGGCTGTAGTGTGGAGGTTCAGAGAAGGTGTAAGAAGTACCCGTATTTTCTTCACTTACTTGTGTTTAGAGGTTTGCTTGTTGGGTACCGTGTGGTTTGGTACTCACCCCTTGCTTCAACAAATTTTTGTAGGTTACGAGCCCAGATCTTCGTGATCCCTTCCATTCTCTTCGTTTCCGAGGCATCTTGTGAAGGATCGTGAGGTAGCTGCTTCTCATCTCAGCGAACTTTCCTACTTCAGTTTATGACTTTGTTTTTACTTGAAAGACAACTTCATTTAGACTCGTATTTTTATTTCAATTCTAATATTTACAGTAGAGGCTTGTACACGTGACAACCTTGTTTTAGGGATTGAATTAAGTTGACTTGTTTTCGTTACAGAAAATACTATTGGACTTCCGTTTATTTCAGCACTTTGTTAGATGTTGGGTTCTAGGCTGACTTGTCTTGGTGGGATAAGACGAGTGTCATCACACTCATTTTTGGATCGTGAAAACTTGTTTTTAAAAGATAACTAAGATTCAAGTACCCACTTCACAGCTTGCCACGTGCCATCTTCCCAGTAGGCCACATCATATCTGTCCTTTAGCCTACCTGTTGGTGCCTAAAAACCACTATTATAATTAAAAGAACCAAACTTTTCAAGTCTTTAATAGGAAAAAATGCCAACCTAAGCCTTACCAAAATAATTTAGACATTCACTATTTTATACTCTGTAGTGTATATCAAATATACATATAATATAACCTCTTTGTGACAGAATATATCCTAAACTCTTTATACTTCCTAACTGGCTCCTACCAAATTCTTCTAAAAAAAATGGACTGGACCAGAGGCCACATTACAGGCCATGGCTCTACAACAGCCGTGTCAGTCGCCCTGTCACGCTGCACCGGTGAGATATTTTTTGTCAAGTCCACGGAGATTTCTTGATCCGATTTCTTACAAAATGAGCAAAAAGTTCTATCAAAATTGAGCTCTTCTTAAGTAGTTGACTACAAGGGGTACGATGTAACTAGAGGGAACAACAAGGTAATGTTCAATCTTATGATGGAGTACATGCCCGATGTAACACTCATCGATACAGGGAGGCCGATTGAATGAGGAATTGATCCGACACTACATGAAAAAAATTGTTCAAGGACTAGACTACCTACATTCGAAAGGGATAGTACATTGCGACATCAAAGGTCACAACATTTTGTTATGTAACACTGATGTCAAAATTGGGGATTTCGGATGTTCTAAACGTGTTGATGGTGTGACAATTGGTGGCACACTATGTTCATGTCACCAGAAGTAGTTCGTTAGGGAAGAACATGGGTTTTTGTTGATATATGGGATTAGGATGCACGATTATTCAAATGGCCAGAGGTGGTTCACCGTGGACTAACTTATTAAGTTTACATACAACAATGTTTATCACTCGAGTGTTCAGATGACTTTATTGATGAATGTTAAGGAAGGATGTGTAGGTATTAAATTGGTCGGTTTGAGATTGGAGATGTGAAACACTTAGGAGGTAATGTTATTCGATAAAGAAAAGGCATGTGAGATAAGTACCCTAGTAATTCGACATTTCAGATATTACTCTACCTTTATTTTACCCAAGTCTTTCCTAGTTGATCACTCGTGGACGAGTGATGGGTAAATTGATATCTATAGTAACGACCTAATTCCGTCATTATGGAAAAGTCAATAAAGAAAGAATTGGGGCCAGAAACTCTTTCATAGTAAATTGAAATTACCCAATCTAGTCCAGACTTGGAAGAAATCAGAGTCACTAATGTGTAGGAAAAATCTAAAAATCTAGTAATGAATAAGAGATCTAATTGTGAATTTTATTATATGAGTGGATAGATAAGACGATCACAAACCCGCACCACTTTAAGGAATCAAATTTGGACGAGCAGAACTCCTGAAAATGATATTTTTGTGAAGGGGTACATTCTGCCTCCGTCGGTGCCGCTAGAGCGGCGCCACTGCAGCGAGATGGGTTCGCTAGAGCGGGACATACGAGTTTTAAAGTCTCTTATAAACCCTAACACAACCCTATTTGATATTTTTTTACTTTTACGACTAAGGAGGTGACCCAGACGAGTTCTTCACAATTTTCACCATTTTTTAGGCTAAAGGTAAGGTTTTAACTCTCCGAATCCGTTTTTCGATACGTAGAACATATTTCCTTGGGTCATTATTGATGGAAAATGGTTTTGATCTAAGAATTATGGTGGAAAAAGCCCTAATTTGAGAATTATGATCTTGGGTTTCGTCTAGGGTTATTGGGTTTGTTATAATCCGAATAATTAGAACTTTGATCTTTGATCCTTGCGTATATCAATTTGTTGTAGACCTAGAACAAGAGGAAAGAATCCGGAAAGGAAAGATTTAAGTGTCTTATGGGACTCAAGCTTGGATTCGAGGTAGGTGATGGTCGTGATTCTATGATTGTGTGATACATACTTGTTCTCTATTCATTGTGATACTTGTATATGTATGCATGTTGTAATATTGATCGTGTTATTCTTACAATAACTTGTATTTATAAAGTTAATAAACAGAAACAGAAACAGACATAAGATGAAGCAGAAAATAATATAGAATACAAGAATTAATCCGAGTCCACAGAAACAACTGTGTGTCCTTAAGAAATTTAATCCCCTCACTGTACCCAAGGTTATGGATTAATTTCTCCCAAGATAAAACGGATTAAACCTGTTAAAGAAATAGCGGTACCTCAAACTTCTTTAACTTCAACGAACTTAAGAACAGCAACAAGTCCCACAGACTCAGTCGATCGACACTTTGATTTTATTTGAGAGAAAAATAAATGCAGAGAAAGAAAAAATTTTCAGTGATTAAAAAATCAAAAATTGACTTCCTTTTATAGCCATTTTCAGCAAGGAACATGTCTGTTCAGTGAAATCTGTTCAGACCCATTTTATCCAGAAAGTTGTGTCTTTTGGAAAAAATAACAACTTTTCAGAAAATTGTGTCTGTTAGGAAAATAACTACTTTTTGGAAAGTAACGACTTTTCGAAAAGTAACGACTTTTCGGAAGGAGTAACAACTTTTCGGAATGTTACTGTTACCTGCAAATTTATAAGAAATGACTTTTCATTTGCACTTTGCAAATGACTTTTCATTTTCCCTCCAAAGTAGTTCCCTCACTTTTCATATTCTCTCTTTTCTTTTCCCATTAACACTTGCCAAAACCCAACAATCCCCCACATGAATGGTGAAGGCTATTGTTAAAACATATGCATGTAAAAACTTGTGTGTCTTGTAGGTAAAGGTTAATCGCATGTGGATAAGTAGGTTTCCCTTTAAACTTTCCGTAGTGAACATATATCGGATATACACGGTCAATCGGTAGATTTGATATCTTTGAACCGTCGAGCTTTGGTGTATACCTAGACAACATATGTCACACAATCAACCCTTGAATTGTTCTTAGTTCTCATTGTTTTGTTCGTTTCAGCCATGAACACATCTTGGATAGTAAGTGCTTAAAGAACTGGCCTTACCGGATTCTCCTTGAAGCGGCTTACACTTCACACTTACATAGGTGATTTCTAAATGTGTTATCCCATAGATACACCATTTGATATTCCCTGTATCAAACTTAGAAATCATTAAAAAGTCCTTATGTCTTTATCCTGGTTACTAAACATTGTCTCATCATGAGAATGGACCATAAAATAATACTAATATTTTTTTTCTTTTGACAATGTTGAACCGTCATCAATGACTTTGTTTTATCTCCTTGAACCTAGATCTTGGGATCTCCAGTCTTCTAGGTAGAGTTACCGCCACGATGACTTGTTCTCGGCCATAGTCCCATTCCCGTCGATGATTTCTCAACTCCCTCTCTGTTTAGGCCTTTTGTAAGTGGATCCGACACATTATCTTTTGACTTCACATAGTCAATTGTGATAATTCCACTAGAGAGTAGTTGTCTCACAGAGTTATGTCTTCGTCTTATGTGACGAGACTTGCCGTTATACATAATGCTTCCATCCCTTCCTATTGTAGCTTGACTATCACAATGTATGCACATAGGGGCCATTGGTTTGGGCCAAAATGGAATATCTTCTAAGAAATTGCGGAGCCATTCAGCTTCTTCACCTGCCTTGTCTAAAGCAATGAATTCAGACTCCATTGTAGAGCGAGCTATACATGTTTGTTTGGATGATTTCCAAGATATTGCTCCTCCACCAATAGTAAAAACGTATCCACTTGTGGATTTTGTTTCAGTTGACCCAGTAATCCAATTTGCATCACTATATCCTTCAAGAACGGCTGGATATCTGTTGTAATGTAAAGCATAGTTTTGAGTGTCATCTAAGTATCCCAAAACTCTCTTCATTGCCAACCAATGATTATGATTAGGATTACTTGTGTATCGACTCAGTTTACTGATAGCGCAAGCTATGTCTGGTCGTGTACAATTCATGACATACATTAAGCTTCCCAATACGCTAGCATAGTCCAATTGAGACTGACTTTCACCTTTATTCTTTGCAAGATGAAGATTTACATCAATTGGAGTCTTTGCCCTTTTAAAATTCAAAAATTTGAATTTTTCAAGTATCTTTTGAATATAATGAGTTTGAGACAATGCTAGACCGTTAGGAGTTTTAAGAATTTTAATTCCTAATATCACATCAGCAACTCCTAAATCTTTCATATCAAACTTACTAGCAAGCATACGCTTTGTAGCTTTTATATTAGCAATGTCTTTGCTCATTATAAGCATATCATCTACATATAGGCATAAAATAACTTCCTGATTTGGAGTATCTTTAATGTAAACACATTTATCACATTCATTGATCTTAAATCCATTTGACAACATGGTTTGATCAAACTTTGCATGCCATTGTTTTGGTGCTTGTTTTAGCCCATAAAGTGACTTAATAAGTTTGCACACTTTCTTTTCTTTACCAGGAACTACAAAACCCTCAGGCTGTTCTATGTAAATTTCCTCTTCAAGCTCTCCATTTAAGAAGGCTGTTTTCACATCCATTTGATGAATTTCAAGACCGTATACTGCAGCTAGTGCAATTAACATCCGAATTGATGTAATCCTAGTCACTGGTGAGTATGTGTCAAAATAATCAAGACCTTCTTTTTGTCTAAAACCTTTGACAACAAGTCTTGCTTTATATTTGTCAATAGTTCCATCGTCTTTCATCTTCCTTTTAAAGATCCATTTTGAACCCAAGGGTTTGTTCCCTGGAGGAAGATCAACCAACTCCCAAGTATGATTGCTTAAGATTGATTCAATTTCACTATTAACAGCCTCCTTCCAAGAGGTTGAGTCACTAGACAACATTGCTTCCTTGAATGTTTGAGGCTCACTTTCAAGAAGAAATGTTACAAAATCTGATCCAAATGAAGTAGATGTCTTTTGACGTTTACTGCGTCTTGGACTTTCTTCATTTTGTTCATTCTCTTTTGGTTCTTCTCTGGGTTGTTTAGATCCCCCACTAGATGACTCAAGTCTAGTTTTATACGGATAGATATGTTCAAAAAATTTAGCACTATCTGATTCCATTACCGTATTATCATGAATATCCGGATGTTCGGACTTATGAACCAAAAATCGACATGCCTTACTGTTTGTGGCATATCCAATGAATACACAATCCACAGTCTTAGGTCCTATTTTTACCCTCTTAGGTATAGGAACTTGGACTTTGGCTAGACACCCCCACACTTTGAAATATTTCAAATTGGGTTTTCTACCTTTCCATTTCTCATATGGAATTACATTTGTCTTTGAGTGAGGCACTCTGTTAAGTATCTGATTTGCTGTAAGGATAGCTTCCCCCCACAAGTTCTGTGGTAAACCTGAACTTATAAGTAATGCATTCATCATTTCTTTTAAAGTTCGGTTTTTTCTTTCTGCAATTCCATTAGACTGAGGAGTGTAGGGAGCAGTAGTTTGATGGATTATTTCATTTTCTAAACATATTTCTGCAAATGGAGATTCATATTCTCCACCTCTATCACTTCTGATCATTTTGATCTTTTTATCTAACTGATTTTCAACTTCAGTTTTATATTGCCTAAATGCATCTATTGCTTCATCCTTACTATTTAGCAAATAGACATAACAATATCTAGTGCAATCGTCAATAAAAGTTATGAAATACTTTTTCCCACCACGTGATGGTGTTGACTTCATGTCACAAATATCAGTGTGAATCAATTCTAAAGGATTTGAATTCCTTTCAACAGATTTATAAGAATGCTTAGCATACTTAGATTCAACACAAATTTGACATTTTGATTTATTGCACTCAAATTTTGGCAAAATATTTAAGTTAATCAGTTTTCGCAAGGTTTTGTTATTAACGTGTCCCAAACGTTCATGCCATAAACATTTAGACTCAAGCAAGTAAGAAGAAGCAAAATCTTTATTCATATCAACTGCAATTACATTGAGTTTGAAAAGGCCATCACTAAGGTAGCCTTTTCCTACATACATATCATTTTTGCTTACTACTACTTTATCAGAAACAAATACACATTTAAATCCATTCTTGGTCAGAACTGGAATTGAAACTAAATTCTTTCTCAATTCTGGAACATATGAGACCCTATTCAAAGTCACCACCTTGCCTGATGTCATCTTTAATAGGACTTTGCCAGTTCCTTCCACCTTTGCAACAGCGGAGTTTGCCATAAACAATTTTTCATCTGTAAGTGCTGGAGTATATGATGAAAATAATTCTTTGTTGGCACAAACATGGCATGAGGCACCAGAATCTATCCACCATTCTCTTGGATTTCCAACCAAGTTACATTCTGAAAGCATTGCACAGAGATCGTCCATTTCTCCTTTGGATTCAGCCAAGTTTGCTTGATCCTTCTTTTTCTTGTCCTTCTTAGGACCCCGACATTCATTAGCCCTATGACCATGTTTACCACAATTAAAGCAGTTTCCATTGAATTTCTTCTTAGGAGGATTGCTTTTTGGACCAGATGCTTTCTTTCTTTTCTTTAATTTTGTGGGATCTTCTTCAACAAAATTTACTCCAGATATTGCTGAATTACCACGTGACCTCTTTTCTGCAGCCTTATTATCCTCTTCGATTCTCAACCTTACTATGAGATCTTCAACAGTCATCTCCTTGCGTTTGTGTTTCAAGTAGTTTTTAAAGTCCTTCCACAATGGAGGTAACTTTTCAATAATTGCAGCCACTTGAAAAACATCATTCACAATCAATCCTACATTAAAGATTATGTGAGTATTAAGGGAAAACTTAATATTTCTAACATAGGCATTAAATAAATTTATACCTTCAGCAAGGAGATCATGGATTATGACCTGCAATTCTTGAACTTGGGTGACGACAGTCTTACTGTCTATCATCTTATAGTCCAGAAATTTTGCCACAATGAATTTCTTCATTCCGGCATCTTCTGTTTTGTACTTCTTTTCTAAAGCATCCCAGAGTTCTTTTGAGGTTTTGGCATTGCTGTACACATTGTACAGATCATCTTGCAGACCACTCAAAATATAATTTTTACACAAAAAATCTGAGTGTGTCCATGCTTCTGTTACCAAGAATCGTTCATCAGCCGGAGTTTCATCTGACATAACAGGAACATTCTCATTAATGAACTTCTGCAGACTCAACGTAGTGAGATAGAAGAACATCTTTTGCTGCCATCTCTTAAAGTCGACTCCAGAAAACTTTGCAGGTTTCTCAGCCGGTGCTAAGGCAGCATTTGAACGATTATGTGCAACCGTTGTTGTTGCAGCACTTACTGTTCCAGCATTTGTTCGACTTGAATTAGTCATTTTTTTCTGTCACAAATGGCAGATAAATTAAGTATTAAAAATACTAACAGTAATGAACAAATCTTTACACAAACTGTTTCTGATTTAACGATAAAGTTTTTATGTCTTTTAATCGTTAACCGAATGAATTTTAAAAATTCAAGCAGAGTAGAAAACCATAAAGGTTTTAATCTCCAGAAACCTCAAATACAGAAACTGCTAAATTTCTTAAGATTGTTATTCTTACAATAACTTGTATTTATAAAGTTAATAAACAGAAACAGAAAGAGAAATAAGATGAAGCAGAAAATAATATAGAATACAAGAATTAATCCGAGTCCACAGAAACTACTGTGTGTCCTTAAGAAATTTAATCCCCTCATTGTACCCAAGGTTATGGATTAATTTCTCCCAAGATAAAACGGATTAAACCTGTTTAAGAAATAGCGGTACCTCAAACTTCTTTAACTTCAACGAACTTCAGAACAGCAACAAGTCACACAGACTCAGTCGATCGACACTTTGATTTTATTTGAGAGAAAAATAAATGCAGAGAAAGAAAAAATTTTCAGTGATTAAAAAATCAAAAATTGACTTCCTTTTATAGCCATTTTCAGCAAGGAACATGTCTGTTCTGTGAAATCTGTTCAGACCCATTTTATCCAGAAAGTTGTGTCTTTTGGAACAAATAACAACTTTTCAAAAAATTGTGTCTGTTAGGAAAATAACTACTTTTTGGAAAGTAACGACTTTTCGAAAAGTAACGACTTTTCGAAAAGTAATGACTTTTCGAAAAGTAACGACTTTTCGGAAGGAGTAACAACTTTTCGGAATGTTACTGTTACCTGCAAATTTATAAGAAATGACTTTTCATTTGCACTTTGCAAATGACTTTTCATTTTCCCTCCAAAGTAGTTCCCTCACTTTTCGTATTCTCTCTTTTCTTTTCCCATTCACACTTGCTAAAACCCAACAGATCGTAGATGTTGAAATTGAAATCATGACTTAAATGTGTGATCTTTATGTGTTGTTGGGATCGCTTGCCATGTTCCGGCATTAAAATTGGATCAGATTGCCAGGTTTCGACATGCTAACTGGGATCGGTTGCCACATTCCGACATAAAAGATGGATCGGAATGCCACGTTCCGACATGCTAACAATTTGACTTTGGGTTCCGTGAGAGGACCAACTATGTGATGAACCATGTGAATTGTGATGTTGATTCTTATGATAGTATTGAACATGTTGATATTTATGCATGTGTTATAATGATGTATTGACTTGTTTATGTTACACTAGTGGGATAGCAACGTGATCTTACCAGTACACGGTGGTTGTGTACTGATTCTACCCTTTCTCTTATTTTTGTTGAGTACAGGGCATCTTCACTCGACTGTTGATAAACCTCGCTTAGGAAATCAGTGATCGTTTCGAATTCAAGGGTGACTAGTTCTTCCGGGCTGCCTTGAGTTCTCTTTTGTTTAAGTCTACTATTTTTTGACTCAGACTATTGTTAAGGTATTGTTTAGTTTTGGGGGTTGTACCCCTTGTTCTTAGACTTATTGTAATTGTTAAAATTACTCAGGTTGTAGGCGTATTTTTTGCATCGTCTTAGTTTACTTAATATACTTCCGTAACTGAAATACCTTAGTTTTAGATTATTTTCTTTAGTTTGAGGGAAATGCACAAGTACCCCTACAGTATGACCGAAATTTCACAGACACACCTTAACTATACTAAGGTCCTATTACCCTCCTAAACTTATTTTTTAAAAATATTTTGCACCTTTTGTCTTATGTGGCACACTCCGTGGCTCCACGCAATTGAGACACGTGAGAGATATTTAGATTCCTTGTAAGCTAAAAAGGTGCACAAAATTACCAAAAAAATAAGTTAGGGAGTTGGGAGGGGGGGGGGAGGGAGGGGGTAATAGGACCTTAGTTTAGTTAAGGTGTGTCTATAGGATTTCGATCATAGTCTAAAGGGGTACTTGTGCATTTTTCCTTAGTTTGATGATAGTAGTGGTTATCCTACCGAAGTGTGAGTGTGTGTTAGAGCAGATGCATTTGAGAGGAAGAAGAGAATGATAAAACAGTAAAATTGAAATGACCGACTTAACTTCTCATTAGTCACAAGGTGCTATTTATACACTCTACATCATTAATAAACTACCTAACTACTTTTTAAACTAATAAATCAATCAACAAACTAACTCAACTAATCACATGCAATGCACATTTCAACATCTATGAGTTTGCTTATACCTTAAGTAATTATATATATAAAAAAAATCTATTTTAACCATGACCAATTTATTAATTATTACATGACCAATTTATCTAATCATCATACATGCTAAAGTGAATTAGATTGTATTTTGATTTGAGTTAATTTGATTCTATTTATAATTCCTAGATTGCAATAGATTGTAATCTGAAAATTGTTTGATGTTTTAGTGGAGATTTTAAAAATCCTACTGAAATAGATGGTGATTTTTACTTTCTTGATGAAGGAGTCATGTTCTCATGAAAACTCATACAGGTCTTCAATACATTTTTCTGCTAATAGTTACATTGTAGGCTTACGTAGGACCTGGTCCCTGGAATAGCGGTGGACCCGTACAACTCTTCAATTGGTAAAGAGCATGTGGAGATTTATTGTGATTGCAATAAAAATATTGGTGATTGTGATTTTACTTTCTTGATCATGGAGTTTTACATGTAAAATATATCGTCTTCTTTATTTTCAGGTCTTAAGGTTTGTTCTTCGGTTCATAGTGAAAGAACCTGGTGAGGAGCCATGTTCTCATTACTGTAGTGAAAACTCATACAGGTTTTCAATACACTCCCTTCTTTCACTTTCAATTGGTAAATGACAGTTTAGATTGGTTAATGAAACGGTAAATAGTAATTGAACCAGACAGACAGCAAACCTTTACTCCATTACAAAATGCGTTATAGGTTCAAATACTCACATATTGATGTGGAAACTCCTGAATACGATCCCCCATTAAACGGCAACACAGGTGAGAACATACATGCTCGGAAATGATGTTAGAAAGTCATTTGCTGTGATTGCTTGGTTATAGCAGAAAGTAACTTCGTAAAGCAAAAATAGTTAAATGAGACTGTTCATTCAGCAAGTAAGTCTAGTCGTTATACGTTCAAATACTCAAAACCTTTACATACTAAATCTGTATATAGGGATTTGATTCTGTTTGTTGAATTCCTTCCCAACACTATCTGCTATAGTCAATCCTCATCTGAGCAATTGTTGAGGTGGTCGATGATTAAGATTCCACACTAACTGATTCAGCATATTTGGAATCTCTGGATCTTTCTGCAAATTAATAATATCATTAAGGATATTTTGGTTTCTGAACATTAGCTAGAGGGATGTTGTATCTGTCAGAAGAAAGAAAACGATGGACTTACATGAATAATATTGTGAAAAGTGTTGCCAATTAGCTGTTGAGGAAACATGTTTCCCACTGTTTCGTATACCCTGTATTATGATGGGAGATCAAATCAAACAATAATGAATTAGAGACAGAATTCGACATTACAAATAACCATAAGAGCAGCAGGGACAAAAAAAAATTACCCGTCTTCCCATGCTACTCGCGTAAGACATAGGTAGCATTGAATAACATATTTGAGGTGCTGTGGACAAGGGATTTCAAAATTAAATGTTTCTTCTACCAGTTGACGCAAGACTTGTATTAGTGACTGAAACTCATCGGGATAAGCACAACAATATTTTAGCCCATCCTCTTGCATCAAGATTTTCATAAGTATGAGTGTCGCAGCCTGCACAGACGTAACACTCTTTTCATTTATAAGATATAATCTGATCATATTTTCACAAAAGAGGAAACTGCAGGAAGGTCTAACCTTCTGTATCTGTGTATCATCATGACGGATGCAGTGCAGGCACAAAGAAAATAAATTTGTGTCTAGCAATACATGAAGAATTTCTTGCCCATGTAACTCATCAAACTGCACAAGAAAATGAACTCAGAACATGATTTGTACTATTACGTATATGGAATTCACTTGAAAGACTCACCTTTGCTAGGGCAGCAAGAAATTCCAAGATTCTAAGTCTCAAAAATTGCAGAGACCAAATCACTTTTGTAGACATTCCAAGATATGGTAAAAGATAATGTGGTATGCGTGCTGCATAATAAAAAAGATCCACTTTTACTTGTTCACTATCACAATCCACAAAGAAAATTCGAATAAAATTGTAATAAGACTCTACCGTTAACGAGACCCCTTCTTCCATCTGGGTAAGAGGCTATACACTGCACTTATAAAAGAGCATTCTGTTAGAAATTTTTTACTCTGTACGTAAAAGTAGAAAAAAACAGAGGATATGATCAATATTCACCTGCCATACAGTAAGAGCATTACAAACTCGAAGAGATTCCATCATGTTTAATGTTGAAACTTCAAACTTGGCGTATGCTGCTACTACTTCCTAAATTTCAAATTATAAATCATAATAATTCAGCGATTCGGATGATGGAAACAAAATCTTTAATACCTGTAAAAGTGTGGTGGTTGTAAGTGAGGAGTTCCACAAATGAAATCCAAGATTGATACGCATTGCTTCACTTGACTGCTGTTTAATGAGATTGTTGAGTTGTTTAAGAACCTCATCGCGATTATTACCCCCATGAAGATGCTTTATCAACTGCGCCGCCCACAGAGGATGCTTAAAAATTGGTAAGGGCGGAGGAGGAAGAAGATTGTTACTCATTTCCAGAAAACAGTTGAACAAAATCTTTATTTTCTTGTTTCTGTGTGTGTATGAATTAATGAAGGAAACAGAAAGCATATATATATATATATACAAACACGCGGGAAGGTTTGCGGTTAATGCATAATCGCCAAATTTGTAGAAGTATACTAATTTCTACGGTATTCCTAAATATTTACTCAACTATTCATTTCAAAGTTTTTTTTTTCTTTTTCTTTCTTAGTTATTATGTTAAATAAACAGAGCTAATATGTTAAAAAGTGACTCAACTTTAAAAATTTATTTAACTTTATTGTATATCAATAAAATCAGTCAACTAAATTTTACATTAAGAAGTCATATTATGACGAGTAAAATATTATGACGAGTAAAATATTTGTTTTATGTCATATAAATATAAATTCCACAAATAAACAAAAAAAATTATCAAGGAGTTTTAATGGACAAAAAATATTATAGATTTTAATTCATATGGTAGGAAATTAACGGAAATTTTTTTTATATTAGGAAAAATGCACTAGTACCCTCTTAGAGTATGATCGAAATCTCAAACAAAAAGCTTAAACTCTAAATCTCCCACGTGCCTCAATTGAGTAGAATCACAGAGTGTGCCATGTAAGACAAAAGGGGTACAAAATTACAAAAAAAAATGTTCAGAGGTATAATATGACCTTATTTTGTTCAAGTGTGTCTCTGAGATTTCGATCATAGTGTGGGGATACTTATTACTTATGCCTTATTCCTTCATATTAAAAAAAACATTTTTTCTATTTTCTGTTTTTAATCCAAATAAAAAAATCTGATAATTTCACACATCGAATACAATGGATGATATAGCTACCAGTAAAAGTATGGTTACTGTAAGTTGGAAATTCCACAAGTGAAATCCAAGATCCATGCGCATTGCTTCAGTTGATTGTTGTATGATGAAATTTTTGAGTTCAATAAGAACATTTTCATGAATACTACTCTCATGAAGATTTCATCCCGTATCCTTACATGTTTTATTTTTTAATAAACAAAACTAAAATTATCTTTTGCCTTTCCGTTTAAGGAAAATGGTATATGCGAGGTATTTGTGTAACAATAGAGATATATATGAGACACTTTTAGAACGAGACTATATCAACTCTAATTATCAAAGTTGAGATATAATATATATCAGACCCTTTCCCCTTTTTTAATTATGATTGTTCATCTAAATGATGTTGTAGCCTATTTATTTGTCAAAATATGCGGAGAATTTGATTTTATTTTTGCTTGTTTTGACTGTCCAGCTTTTGTGATGCATACATAGTTATTGTGATACTATGCTTTGTTTTGATGATTTGACAAATCTGTTGATGAAGAAAGAGATACGCAAGATCGATTTGTTGTATGATTGAAATGCTCATTCAAGGGAGAGTATTCACTCAGGGGAGATGGATATCTTATTTCATAGGAGAACTAAGGAGGGACCAGCTGTTGAATAAATGATTCAAACAAAAGAAGAGAAGTTACTGCAGTTTCGTTTAGTGTTTTACTGCACTTCAACTTAGTCTAGGATAGTTATTATTTAGTCCTTAAGTTTTCTCTTTTTAGTTGAAAGCACTACTAAGTTAGTATCCTTTTAATTCTGCATTTTAGTTGAGTTGTAAGCCTATTTAAAAGGCATCATTGATGCTGAATAATAGATGAAAATGGAATGCTTTCAGTTCAAGAACACTTTGTCTGCTAGTTATTATTTTTTCTTGAGTGAGCTTGAGATTTGTGTTTTCCAACACCAGCTACGCATCAGAGCGGTCCGTGCGAGTCAACATCTCTCAATTGTCCACAAGTGGAAAGAAAAAATATTGTCTTCTTTACTTTTTTGATCATGGAGGTTTTCATATAACATATTTTAGAAAATAACGTGTTACAACTAAAATAATAAAATGAGAATGTTCATTCAGCAAGCAGTAAGGCTAGTTATATGTTCAAATATTCAAAACATTTACATACTAAATCTGTATATAGGGATTGGATTCTGTTTGTTGAATTCTGAAGAAACCTTACCCCTAAATAAAGAACCAGGTTCTTGACTGTTTGCCTAAGAAAAGAGTTAATTAAAACAATATACTTTAATTAAAACCTTCCTATCTCAAGGAAGGAAAAACTTAACTTAGTTTTATTACTTTTTCTTACTCAATTACAATTTTCGATTAACTCTTATCGAATTCTCTAAATTTACAAAAAGCCAAACGCACTTTTTGCAAACTTACTCACTAATCTCCTCTCTCCACAAGAAGCCGAACCCACTTCTTGTTTACAATCACACAAGCTTACGATCTTACTAAGAACAAAACTCACAAGTTAACAAAACACAGAACTCACAAAACGCTCTTTGCTACCTCTCTCTTCGTCTCACCTCACCCTTTCTTTGATTGCAAAGAACTGCTTTCTTTGTCTTGGAATCTCTGTTTATATAGACTTTTGAACAAGAATTATTTCCTCTCTTTGAAGTTGATAATGATTCTGATTTCTGTATCCTTCTTTGATATGAAAAAGAATTTCTTTCTTTTTTTTGTTTATACGCAACCTTCTCTGAAAAGGTTAAAGTAGGGAACCTTTTCAGAAAAGGTTTTGTCTTCAAAAGTAGGCAACCTTTTCAGAAAAGGTTTTGTCTTATTCATTTATGGAAATAATTATTATATTCATTTATTTTTTCCATAATTACAGTTGTGCCTTAATATTTGTCCTTCGCCTCTTTTCAATTGGAACGACCACTGATTTAATAATGAACATGGTTCATAAGTGAGTCAACATCAAAAGTATTTGTCATTATCAATGAACCTGGTTCATAAAAGTATTTGTCATTTATCAAAAGTTATTAACACAACTTCCATCAAATTCTCCCTTTTTGATCATGACAAACAATACCCATAATAACACCAGTCCTTAGAAACTGTTTCCCCCTTTTGACATATCAAAAAGCCCAATATAGAGCCAAAACATATCCACAACATTAAAATAGAAGGATACTACCAGAAGATATCCACAAAAACTATAACAGCAATACAACTAAGAGTCATTAATATTGTCTGAATATAGAACAGAAAAACCATTAACTAAGGCCTGGAAAAGGCGTGAAATATATGATCCACACGAGCATTGTTATCGATTTGCTGTTGAATAAGTTGATCTTTAAATCTCCCAACTTCCCCCTGAGAAGGAGCCAACTGAGCCTGAAGAATAGTAACTTCATCTTTGAGTAACACATTTTGAGCTCGAGCCTCATTAAGCTCAGAAATAAGAGCAGTGACTGGACCAGCAGAACGTATAGGAACTTGATCAGCAGCATCATCCAAAAGATAACATTCAGCAAGAGTAGTTTGAGTAAACATATCATATTTACTCAAGGACCTGCCATCCTTCAAAGGTACCCCAAATTCTTTACACACAGTAGTCAACAGGTTCCCATAAGAGAATTGATGAGGTTTCTTAGGATCCACTATTCTCACCATATGTTTAATTATAAGGGAAGGCCAATTAATAGGACGCATGGTATCCAAAGCATGACCAAGACCCATATCAAGAAAGTTAGCCTCATGTCACCTTTTTCCTCTTGGAATAATACCTTTGTGGACTACTTCAAACACTAATTTGTGAAAAGGAGACATTTCTCCTTTCAGTACTTTTCGCGGTCGATCACTGACCCTCCCTAGTGTAAATTTTGAAGTTAATGCACAATTTTCATCTTTACCCCAGTGATATTCTTCCAATCCTATGCAAGTAATACGAAGTATTGCCCCTAATCTAGTTTTGTCAAAAACTATATCTATGCCATGAACAGACGAAGAAAGTACTAAATCATCAATCATTGTCAATTTCGCATAAAACTCAGCCACTTCTATATCAAATATCATGTTATCAGAGTGAAGAAAAATATCTACCCATCCCTGTACTGCAAGTAGTGCCAACAATTTTTTTATTGCAGTATGATCCCTGATTTCTGGATGAATTGTTCGCCCTCTCAAGATTTTCTGTGATTTAAAATAAGCCTCCTTTCCCATGGCAAGAAATTTAATTTCGTTTTTGGTTAGGGTTTTAGAAGAGGGAGGTTGTGAAGAACGGGCAGATTCTAAATTGTCTTCATAAGACTAAAAAATAACAGGGGTGGAAGAGGAACAGACAGGTGACTTACCAGTACAACGGCGTTTGTTGGTAGATTTTGCCAACATCTCTAGATGGGCTTGACTTGCTTGTCGAGTACGAGGAGTATGAATCGACTTTTGTTTGACAGCAATATGCTTGCGAGGATGCCGGGGAACTGGTGTAGATGAAGGGGTTGTATGTATTTGAGGAGATTTAGAAGAGGACATAGTTTCTGGGGGGTGGTGAAATAGGGTTTGAGGTTTGAAGGTTTTCTGGGAGAATGGAGGAAGGAGATGGTGGGGAAGAAAGTTGGGGGTGTTGGTCGGCTATAGGTGATGGTGTTGGACTGGGTTCCCCCTGAGTGGTTGCCGGAATTTCCGTTGTGAAGGTAGGTTCATCATCGGAGTAGTCGACGAGAAGGAGAGAGAAAGGGGCAGACATTTTTTTTGTGTGTGGGGGGAGAGATGAAAGGTTTTATGGGGAATGGAAAGGTAATAATGACGAATCGGTACTTTGAACATACCTGAACAGAATTCGAAACGACGGCAGTCACATCGAAGAGACGCTGGAGTTTTAATGTGACTTTATGTATTTCCCGCCCAAACAAAAAGTTGAAATAGGAGAACCAGGTTGAAAATATAAGAACCTGAGTCGGTGGTGAGTAGAACCTGGTTCTTTTAGTTCTGAAACACAAGTCCCAAAGATAGACGATTTTTAAGGAATGGTTCTCGCCCAAGAGCCTTGGTAAAAATGTCAGCAATTTGATCATCAGTAGCACAGAATTTCATTATGATAAATCCTTTTTCAACATTGTGTCTCAAAAAGTGATGTCGAATGTCAATATGTTTAGTGCGTTTGTGTTGGACCGGGTTCTTTGCCATATTAATAGCACTAGTGTTATCACACATAATAGGAATGCAGCCTGTCTTGATCCCAAAGTCTTCTAACTGTTGTTTTATTCATAATAATTGTGCACAACAAGATGCAGCTGCTACATATTCTGTCTCTGCTGTAGAAAGGGCAACTGAATTTTGTTTTCTAGTGGCCCATGAGACAAGACATGGTCCTAGAAAGTTAGCCATTCCAGATGTACTTTTTCGGTCAACTAAGTATCCGGCATAGTCAGCATCAGAAAATCCTATTAAATCAAAAGAGTCTCCTGATGGGTACCATAGCACCAGGTTCAAAGAACCTTTGAGATACCTAAGTATTCTCTTTACTGCTTTTAGATGGGATTCTTTAGGACATGACTGAAATCGTGCACAAAGTCCAACACTAAACATAATGTCGGGTCTGCTTGTAGTTAGGTACAGGAGTGATCCAATCATACCTCTGTATTTTGTATCATTGACTGGAGAATCTTTGTCTAACTTTGTTGTAGTGCCAATGTGAGTGTCAATTATCTTTGCTTCATTCATGTCAAATTTTTTCAGTAGTTCATGAATATACTTCTGTTGATGAATGGATGTTCCTGTAGGAGATTGATCAATTTGAAGACCTAGGAAGAAAGTTAGTTCTCCCATCATACTCATCTCAAATTCACTACTCATTAGTTTTGCGAACTCAATCCCAAGTGAGGGATCAGTTCCACCAAATATGATGTCGTCGACATAAATTTGTACAATGAGCATATCTGAACCTTGTTTTTTAAGAAAGAGAGTATTTTCTATTTTTCCACGGGAGTAACCATGTGTTAGAAGAAATGTAGATAGACGATCATACCGTGCTCTCGGAGCTTGCTTTAGTCCGTACAACGCTTTTTCTAACTTGTAGACATGTTCAGGTTTATCTGGGTCCTCAAAACCAGGGGGTTGTTTCACAAACACTTCTTCTTGTAGAAAACCATTCAAAAATGCACTTTTTTCATCCATCTGATAGAGTTTGAATTCCATATGGGCTGCAAAAACGATTAACATTCTTATAGCTTCCATTCTTGCCACTGGTACGAAGGTTTCATCATAGTCGATTCGTTCTTCTTGGTTGTAACCTTGAACCACTAATCGAGCTTTGTTCCTAGTGATCTGACCTTGGTCATCTAATTTGTTTCTGAAAACCCATCGAGTACCTATTACAGTTCGATCATGTGGTCTGGGAACCAGGTTCCAAACATTGCTTCTTTCAAACTGACTCAATTCCTCTTTGCATAGCACTAATCCAGTCTGGATCTCCCAAGGCTTCTTTAATATTTTTGGGAACAATTTGAGATAGATAAGTTGAGAAAGCACACATATTTCGTACTCTAGATCTGGTATGAATCCCTGATTCTAATGGTGTAAGGATGTTTTGAATGGGATGGGAACTTTGATGTTTCCAGCCATGAACCTGAGGATTCTGAGTTGATTCAGATGTTGGAGCATCTGATGTTTCTCTTTCAGTTTCTGTTGGTGTATTTTCAATTTCTTGAGGATTTGACTTATTTGTGGTATTATTCTCATCTGATTGTAAGTCTTCCAATGGTTTTGGAGAATGTTCAACAAGATTCATTAATTCTTCTGCTATGCCTTCATAAAAAATAACATGCATGCTTTCTTCCACTCGATTTGTTCTTTTGTTGAGTACTTTATATGCTTTGCTTTGTGTTGAATATCCTAAGAATATTCCTTCATCACTCTTGGCATCAATTTTCCCAAATTATCTTTTCCATTATTGTGCACATAACATATGCATCCAAATGGTCGAAGATGTGCTAAGCTAGGCTTTCTTCCTTTAAGTAATTCATAAGGGGTTTTGTTCAAAAAAAAGTCCTTATTGTGCACCTGTTTATCAAATAACAAGCAGTGTTTATGGCCTCTGCCCAATAAAATTGTGGTAGTTTGCTTGCTATTAGCATGGTTCTAGTGACATCTTCAAGAGTTTTGTTTTTGCTCAACTACGCCATTTTGTTGCGGAGTTCGTGGTGCAGAAAAATTGTGATCAATTCCATTTGTACTGCAAAAATTTAAGAACTTTGAGTTTTCAAACTCTGAGCCATGATTTGATCTTATGTTGATGACTTCTGTATTGAGTTTCTTCTGAACTAATCTGACAAATATTTCAAATACTTCATAAGTTTCTTCTTCTGTTGCCAAAAACATGGTCCAAGTAAACCTTGAATAGTCATCAACTATTACAAGAATGTATCTTTTTCCTCCTCTGCTTATCACACGCATTGGTCCACATAAGTCTATGTGAAGCATCTCTAGAGGTTTTGTGGTGCTAACCATTCCCTTTGGTTTAAATGATGATCTGGACTGTTTCCCTTTGACACATGCACCACAAAACTGTGCACTTTGCAGAATTTTGTTTGGCAGTCCTCTAACCAGATCTTTTGATATTAGTTTATTAATTGTAGAGAGGCTAATGTGTCCCAGCCTTTTGTGCCAGCGGGCAGAGTTTTAAGTGAGAGCACTGAGGCAGGTAAGTGAATTTTTTGAACTTATAATTTCAGTTGTGTATAGATTCTTGTGTCTCTTTCCCAGGAGTACCAGTTCCTCAGTTGTTGAGTTTATCACTCTACATTCACCTGCAGTGAATACTAACTTGTTCCCTTTGTCGCACATTTGAGATATGCTTAGTAAGTTATGTTGAAGCCCATTTACGTAGTATACATTACCGATGGCTTGTTTGAGATTGATTCCTATCTTTCCAATTCCTTGTATTTCCCGGTTTTTCCATTTCCAAAGGCTACTTTTCCACCCTTAACTCCTTTCAGTGAGAGAAAGTTATCTTGATTTCCTGTCATATGTCTTGAGCAGGCGCTATCCAAGTACCAGTGCTTTCCTTTTTCTCTCACTGAAGCCTGCAGTTTTATTCGGATCGAGTTAGTTTTGGCACCCAGATCCACTTAAGTGCCTATTTGTGATTAAAAGGATGTATGAGAATTTTTCTAGCCTATCTAGGAAGAACTTTAGATGTAGAACCGGGTTCAGGATCAGTTTTCTTTTGACTCTTACTTAGAAAGAAGAAATTTTTCTGATGAGCAGTTTGTTTTTTGTTACATGCATGACTCTTATGTCCTTTCAACCCAAAGTGAGAGCATAGACAGTCTATGTTTGGATTTTTTGTTTCAGAAAAACCTATTCCATGTCTTGAACTAGATTGACTTTTATGGAGACTGTCGAGAATTATGGAGGACCTGTTCCACCTCATACTGTTCTCTTCTTCTTGTTCAGTCGTGTTCTTTTTTTTTTTTTGTAAGGCTTGATTTTTTAAGAAGCTAGAGTTTGAATCTTTTTCTAATTCTACTTGTTTATTGAGCAAGGAACAATTTTGTTGTTCTAGAGTCATGTTTTCTTCTCTTAGAGATGCATAATCTTCCATTAGCAGTTCTTTTTCATGGCAGGTCGACTCATATGCCTTAATTACATTTTCCAAAAGTGACTTTAGCTCTCTTTTAGTATAGATTTCCAAGTTTTCTTTAGAGAAAATTGAGCTAACATGACTATTTTGGTCTTCTTCTTCCTCGGAATCTGAACCAGCCATTAGAGCATGAATTGTATCTTGTGCTTGACAAGTACTTTCTTTGTCTGCTTCTCCGGTTACTGCTACTAAAGCAAGAAAATCGTAATTGTATTCTTGTTTTATTGCAAGTACGGATTGATTCTCAATTTCTTCATTCTCAGATTCATCTTCAGATATGCCTCCCATTGCAGCGAGTGCTTTTTTCATGGATATGTCGGCCTCTTGATTTGTCATTCTCCGGTTATTGGGAATATATTTGTCTTCTTTGTCCTTTTCTGGGTTGTTTTTCTTGTATTCTAAGGCCCATGTGGACAGAATTTTATAAAGTGGTCTGGACTACCACATTTATGACACAATTTTTCTCTTGAGTTTTCAACATTCTTATGTGGACTCCTTTTTTTAAATGTTTGTCCCCTTTTCAATAATTGGGAGAATCTTTTGGCCATGAGTGCTATGTTTTCATCCTCAAAATCTTCAGAGGTGGTAGTTTTTAGGGCCAGATTCTTTTCTTTCCTTTTGCTACCAATCTCTCTTTCTTGATTTTTCTTCAGTTCGTAAGTTATGAGGTTTCCAATGAGCTCATCCATAGCAAGCTTATCTAAGTCACGTGCTTCAGTAATTGCTTCAACTTTACTTTCCCATGATTCGGGTAAGACGCTCAAGAGTTTTCTGACTGCCTTTCTTTGGAATTACTTCTCCTAGAGAGTAAATTTCATTGATGATAGCAGTGAATCTAGTGTGCATCTCTTGAATAGTTTCTCCTTCCATCATTCTGAACAATTCGTATTGTCTATTCAGATTGTCAATCTTTGATTTCTTAACCTGAGTTGTTCCTTCATGTGCAGTCTGTAAGGTTTCCCAGATTGACTTGGCATCTTGACAAGAAGAGATCCTGTTGTATTCGTCTGGTCCTATGCCACAAATTAGAATTTTCTTAGATTTTGCATTATTTTGAATTGTCAGTTTATCTGCGGCATCCCACTCCTCTCTCTCTTTTGGTACCATTGTTTCTCCATCAGGTCCCTTTTTCATAGGAATAGTAGGACCATCTAAGACTACACTCCAGAGATCAGGATTTTCTCCTATTAGATGATCCATCATGCGATTCTTCCACCATCCATAGTATTTTCCATTAAACAGTGGGGGTCGGTTGATAGGACCCCCCTTTTTACGTCCCCATGTTCCCCCCGTGTGGCGACATGGGGGCGAAAAAAGGAAAGAGAGGGATGGGGTTTCTCTCGCTTTTGGCATAGCGGGCCCCCAGTGGGAGGCTCGCACGACGGGCTATTAGCTCAGTGGTAGAGCGCGCCCCTGATTTTGGGGGGTAGGTGGTGCTGCCATTTACTTTTCAAGATGTTAATCTTTTGGTGAAAAGATCTTGCTCTGATACTAATTGAAGAAACCTTACCCCTAAATCAAGAACCAGGTTCTTGACTGTTTGCCTAAGAAAAGAGTTAATTAAAACAATATACTTTTATTAAAACCTTCCTATCTCAAGGAAGGAAAAACTTAACTTAGTTTTATTACTTTTTCTTACTCAATTACAATTTTCGATTAACTCTAATCGAATTCTCTAAATTTACAAAAAGCCAAACCCACTTTTTGCAAACTTACTCACTAATCTCCTCTCTCCACAAGAAGCCAAACCCACTTCTTGTTTACAATCACACAAGCTTACGGTCTTACTAAGAACAAAACTCACAAGTTAACAAAACACTCTTTGCTGCCTCTCTCTTCGTCTCACCTCACCTTTTCTTCGATTGCAAAGAACTGCTTTCTTTGTCTTGAAATCTCTGTTTATATAGACTTTTGAACAAGAATTATTTCCTCTCTTTGAAGTTGATAATGATTATGATTTCTGTATCCTTCTTTGATATGAAAAAGAATTGCTTTCTTTTTTTTTGTTTATACGCAACCTTCTCTGAAAAGGTTACAGTAGGCAACCTTTTCAGAAAAGGTTTTGTCTTCAAAAGTAGGCAACCTTTTCAGAAAAGGTTTTGTCTTATTCATTTATGGAAATACTTATTATATTCATTTTTTTCCCCATAATTACAGCTGTGCCTTAATATTTGTCCTTCGCCTCTTTTCAATTGGAACGACCACTGATTTAATAATGAACCCGGTTCATAAGTGAGTCAACATCAAAAGTATTTGTCATTATCAATGAACCTGGTTCATAAAAGTATTTGTCATTATCAAAAGTTATTAACAGAACTTCCATCAAATCCTTCCCAACAATTTTGCTATCTCTATCTGCTATACTCAATCCTCATCCGAGCAATTGTTGGGGATTAGGATTAGGATTAAGATTCGATACTAACTGATACAACATATTTTGAATCTCTGGATCTACCAGCAAATTAATGAGTAATTCAAATGTGAAGATCCATTTTTGTTTTGAACATACATTAGCTAGAGGTATGTTGTATTTGTAGGAAGAAACATGACGCTGGACTTAAATGAATAATAGCGTGAAAAGTAGCATTGTCAAATAGTTCTTGAGGAACCCACTGTTTGATATACCCTGTATCATGTTGGAAGATCAAATCAAATCAAATAATAATTAGAGACAAATTCACCATATATAAGGGACAAAAACAAATTACCTGGGTATCCATCCTACTCGCGGAAGACTTAGGAAGCATCGAATAACATATTTTAGGTGCTGTGAACAAGGGGTTTCATTAATAAATGTTTCTTCTACTAGTTGACGCAAGACTTCCATCACTGACCGAAGACAATCAGGGCGAGAATAACAACTTCTTAGCCCTTCCTCTTGCATCAACATTTTCGTAAGTAGGAGTGTTGCAACCTGCACATGAGAACATACCACAGAGTGATTATATCGGAAGTAGGTATGCCTAACCTTCTTTATCAGTTTATCACCATCAAGAATGCAGTTCACACAGGAAGAAAATAGGCGTGTGTCTAGAAATAAAAGAAGAATTTCATGTCCATGTAACTCATCAAACTGCACAAGACAGTGAATTCAGAACATCGTATTACGATAATAGCTTCACTACTAAAATAGTTATATTCTAAAATCACCTTTCTTAGAGCATCAATACATTACAAACTTGTGAAGATTCCCTCGTTTAAAAACTTGTCCTTCGCTGCTACTACTTCCTAAAATCAATGAAATTTCTATATTCAAGATTTCTTCAATGTGAATGAAATATAAATTAAAGAAATACGTTGTACCTCTACAAGTATATTGAGTACAGAATCGAAGGAGTTAGACAGGTGATATCCAAGATTGATTCACTTCTCCGTTGTTTGATGAATTTGTTGAGTTGCATAAGAATTTTTTCACGATCATAAGATTCGTTATCAATAGTGCTGCCTTGCTATGATGCTCGAAAAATGATAACGGCAGAAAATTCTTCATTTCCAGAAAATGGTTAATCAAATCGTTATTTTCATCTACTGTATGAACTATTGAAGGTAACTGAAACAAGTTATATATATATATATATAATAACTAGTGAAGTTGACCGGGTTAAATATTTCTAATAAAATTTTACTTTATTTGGCAAAATTTATCATTACAATTGTTTTTTTTATTTCTACAAATTTGCAAACCATTATTTCCTTTAATTTCTACTTTTACATAATCTTGGTTACTTTTGTTTTATCTTTTAAATATTTGATGATATTATTATCTCTCATGCACTTATTATTTAAATAATACCTATAAAATTTTCCGAGTATATACATATTCACATACATAACTTTTCTTATTTTTATTTTTTTATAATTTTTTCTATTTTAAAAGGTCATGAATATTTCATCCCGCAAACATAGAAAAAGTGAATGTCACATTCGGTAAAATATTAAAAGAATATAATTTTTGTAAGTTTTTATGATATAAACAAAAAGAAAAAATGGACATTTTATTTTTAGTTGTATCAAATAAAATCTCAAATTTACTTAATTTTATATAGTTGCTTGTTTAATTATTATTTTTCTCTATAATTATAACAACCTAGTATCTATTTATTGCTTCAATGCATAAACAAATACAAGAAAATAAGAAACTTTCACAAATATTTTCGTAAAGCAGTTTTAGAATTCTTAGTCGTCCACCACGCAATATCTCTCATATTACTTTTTAACTATTGTGTTTTATAAAAAATAAAATATAAAAAGAAGATGATCATGAGCATGAGTGTATTTACTGATTTGCAAAAAGAAAATTACACTTGAATGAAGCTTATCTTGCTTAGTTGATAAATCTTCTCTTTCTAAATATGTTATAGCTGATAATATTATATTTTCATATAATCTACAGTGAAAAGAGTAAATTGACCATTGGAAAATTTTTTTAATTTACAATGAACCAGTTAAATGAGTAATAATTTCAATCAATAACGAAAAGTCAATAACTTCGTATTCTTAGTAACATCATATATCTATGTAATCTATAAGGAATTTAAACGACAATCACATTTTCTTTATTCACGGAAAACTAATTATTACGTAATTACAATCGATAATGAAATGTCACTATAAAAATTTTAGAAATATTTATGTTGAAAAGTTAAAGTATTAATTTTTTGGTAAAATTTGTACACCAACCAAAAGAATGGTAAAACAACTGCTTACACTTTATATTTCAACTCCTCTCAGAAATTAATAAAGAGATAATATCTATATAACTTGCAAACAATTAATGTCTAATTAGAGTATTATCTTCATAAGATATACAAATTAAAATTCATTGCTTAAGATAAAAAAAATAATGACAAAAATTAAGATATTGCAATACTAAATTGAGAAAGAATAAAGGAAGAGATATAAAATGAACAAATAGCAGTAAAAATAAATTAGTGCGGAAAGAAAAATAGAGAAATTGTGTTAGAATTTTGACATATTTCATTATATAGTAAATTTTTGAAACGTTGCATTATCTTTTTCATCAAAGAGTTGCAATTAAGTGGATGCATTTTTTTTTGTTGAAATTCTGTAACCATTTTTTCCATTTATAAGCACACTAATTATGGAAAAGTAAATATTAATTGTGGGGAATGAAATGACTATAATTTTAAAATGCCAAAATGATAGCCTTTGAAATTTTTTATTTGTAGCAAGGTATAATTGATCATTAATTAATAATTATTAACAATACAATTGTGTAAAAATAGAGAAAAATGCATAAATCTTAAGAAAATAGACAAATACCTTTTGTGATCATGTGGCATGCCACATTAACATGATGAAGAACCTCCTTTACAATACGTGCGCTATATATATATATATATATATATATATCTTTTAAAAAATTAAATAACATTTGATATTGATATAATAATAATAATAATAATAATAATAAATAAATAAATAAATAAAAAACTATTGGCTTATATCAAAAAGCTTCATGGTAATATCCTTTTCAAAGAATGGTAACATATATACATACGTTAAAAATTAATCAAGAATGGATAAAATAAACTCTTGGATTACCTCTTTTGCTTTTCATATAAAAAGCTTCATAATAATTATCCTGTTTAAAAGGATGCTAATATATATACATTAAAAATAAAAACCATGGATGGATAAAATAATAGGAAGAAGATGAAAGACAAAGAGAAAAAAAATTACATGAAACCCTCCAAAAAGGTATAAGAAGATATGAAAAAAATACTTACATGAAACTCCAAGGAAAATGTCTAAGAAGGTATGAATAAATAAGGAAATGAATTGTCTAATTGATACATGTGAATAAGAATTAAAAAAAACTGACAATACGTGGGTTGCTGGGAAAAATGTGTGATAATGCACATTAATTACACCATCATGTATTAAGGTGTTACATATTTCCTTTTGGAAGGAAGAGTTAACTGTAGTAAAGGCAAATAATAAGGAAAGTGAATAATTGTTTTTAAAGGTTATTGAACAGAAAATGAGAGAAAACAAATTTTAAATTCTAAAAAATAAAATAAATAGTATACTGATCAATGAAGTATGCCACATTAGAGTGATTTTATTCAGCTTTATATTATATATAGATTTTTGGAGGGAAATATTTACGGTTATGCTCATTTTACAAAGGGGATAATGCACAACTACCTCCAACCTATGCCCGAAATTTCAGAGACACACTTATACTATACAAAGGTCCTATTACCCCCTGAACTTATTTTATTAATAATCTTCCACAACTTTTCGGCCTACGTGGTACTATCTTGTGGGCCAAACGCTGGTTGACTTTTTTTTTTCAAGATAGTGCCACGTGGCCGAAAAGGGTAGAAAATTATTTATATAATAAGTTCAGGGGTAATAAGACCTTAGTATAGTATAAATGTGTTTCTGAAATTTCGAGCATAGGTTGAGGGGATATTTGTGCATTTTCCCATTTACAAAATATATATACTAATTTATTTTCTTATTTTTACACTAAGGAATGAAAGAAAGAAAAAACTAAAAACAATTATGTGTAAAAAGATAAAATACATTATTTTTCTTAAAAATAAAATAAAGCTTTAGGAGTATATATGAGTCACTTTTATAACTGTAGCAGAATATGTGAGCCATTTTATAACAATAGAGCGGACGTATGTGAGCCACTTTTATAATGAGGTATATCAACTCTAGAATTTTAGCCTATTAGATTATTGAAAAATTGTGTTAGTAATACTTAAATCTCTTGATTCCGTCACATTCTTTTGTTTATCCTTGCGCATAGAATTTAGAATTATTTTAAATTGTTGCTCATGTTAATGTCTATTTGTTTGTTAAAATATATGGAGAAGTTGATGTTATTTTGCTTGTGAATTTTTCTTATGATGCAGTAGCAGTAGTATACTTTATTTTGATGATTTGACAAACTTATCGGGACACAGAAGTCCTCTGAGTTTTGATCGTAATGAGGCATCCGTAAGGAAGATTTGAACATTACCTCTCAACAGAAGAAAATGGTAAGGAGGTGTCTCAAGTACATAACCGTGTAGACTCAGAAACAATGTCCAAATAAGTAGTTGGTCTCTATATATACAAGTGAATAACAACACCCCACAAAGTATAAACAACAACAAATTTTGGCTCTTCTAGCGAAGATTCCCCTATGTATATCGTTTAGTCTAAAACAGTGATTAGAGACATCTTTGAAGAGACTACAAGTTCTGAAAAAAAGATTGAAGAGGATAACGCCAACAACAGAAATAAGGTGAACAAACTCAAAGCAAAATACATGAAAGAATGTACATTCGTTTTGGAAGCAGAAAAGAACACAAAATCATTCAGCAAGCAATAAGACGAAATCATTACATACTAAAAAGCTGCAAAATTGTTCTACTTTACTTGAATTCCTTCCCAACACTTTTGCTATCTCTATCAACCACCACAATACTACCAATTATTGTGGCGGTTGACGAGTTAGATTCAACAGTAACTGATGCAGCATATTTGGAATCTCCGGATCGTCCTGCAAATTAAACACAAAATTACTACTTAATATCATAAAGTATATATTGGTTTTGTACATAATTAAGACAATGGACTCACACGAGTAATGTTGCCAAAAGTATTGTCAGTTAGCTGTTGTGGAAAATAGGTTCTCACCGTATCATATACCCTGTATCATGAAGGGAAAGATCAAATCAAACAATAAAGTTGTTGATAATTAGAGACTAATTCACCATAAGAGCAGCTGGGACCAAAAAAAATTACCCGCCTACCCATGCTACTTGTGAAAGACTTAGATAGCATTGAACAACATATTTTAGCTGCTGTGAGCAAGGGATTTCACAAGTTAATTTGTCTACCAGTTGATGCAGGACTTGTATGACTAAGAGAAAGCGAGCGAGGAGAGCACACCAACATTTTAGCCCATTCTCTTGAATCAAGATTTTCATTAGTATGAGTGTTGCAACCTGTGTAAGAAAACATCGACTCAAGCTGAGAAAACTATATGAATGTAAAAACGAATATCACCAAACAAATAAGAAGAGAAGAGCGAGGACCGGAATCATGAAAACAAACATTACTATGATATATGTGGATGATATCAACAATAAACGATATCACCAGGTCATTTCTTCAATTCTACCATTCTAAACTTCCTTTTAAAGAAACAACCTTCTTGGCAAAACCCCTCCTCTGCTTTGTTCTTGATTCTGTGATTTTTTATTCATTTAATTTACTCTATTTTCATATATAAAAGTTGATCACAGTAGAAGCATTTCGGCAGGCCTAACGAACCTTCCGTATCGATTGATCACCATGAAAGATGCAATGCTGACATAAAGGAACTACTTGTGTGTCTAGCAATAAAAGAAGAATTTCTTGCCCATATGAAAGTCGGAACATCCTACGATTTGTACTCGTTAGGATCAAATTATGATACATCACATTTGATAATCAAATTTACTTGAAAGACTCAAGCTTAAAGGTAAATTAGGTAGTGTATTATGACCTTTGCTAGGGCAGCAATAAGATTCGAGATGCTAAGCGTCACAACTTGCAGAGGCCTCATCATATTTTCAGAGATTCGGATAAATTTATTTCATTTTTACAGGCTACATGAAAATCATCAGAATCGAAAAGTAAATTCACCTGAAATGCATTAAGAGCATTACAAAGTCGAGTAGATTTCGGTATGGTTAATGTTGAGTCACAAAGCTTGGGGTACACTGCTAAAATCAAAATTAGATCCATAAGATAATTTCACACATCGAATACAATGAAGCAATTCGATCATATACCTGTAAAAGTATGGTGAGTATTGTGGGGTCCATCTCATGTACCAAACTTTGAATAGCTCTATGCCAATTTCAAAGTTTAGCAGATTTGGTGCTGAATTATTTTTCAGCTTTACTTAATTTTCAATAGTAGGTAAGCTATGAAGAAGAAAAAATTATTTTTCTTCTGTAGCACATTTGGTGGGTAGTGCATTTGTTTTCTATAAAAGGGAGGACAATTCTTCATTCTAGGTGCATCAAAAAAATTACAAAGGAGAGAAAAGAAGAGTGAGGCATCACAGAAGAAAATAATCTGTAAGAAAAAATAGAGAGGGTGAGCGATATTACAATGAGGTGGAAAAATCAAAAGAGGGTTATTTCTTTTGAGTGTGTAGTGATCTTTGGAGTTTTGCTCAGACTGAGACATACAAGTGTAAAATCCTTACTATAGTGATATTCCTTGCTCCTCCCGGGTCGTGGTTTTTTCCTTATTTAGGAGGGTTTCCACGTAAAATTTGTTGTCATTATTTCTCTTTTATTCTCGTTGATTAACCATATTATTGTGTTCCGCATTTATTGCCTTTATTATCGCAAATATTATTTATGTTACGAATTTATTCCCAACAATTGGTATCAGAGCACAGGTTCTGTTCATTTATAGAAATATTTTTTGCAGCTTATTGTATTATACTTAGTTGAAAAAAAAATGTCTGAAGTAAAGTACGAGGTAGCAAAATTCAACGGTGATAGCGGTTTCTCAACGTGGCAGAGAAGGATGAAAGACTTGCTCATCCAACATGGTTTGTACAAGGCACTAGGCGGCAAATCCAAAAAGCCCGAATGCATGAAACTTGGGAAGAAATGGATGAAAAGGCTGCTAGTGCAATCAGATTGCACTTAACAGATGATGTAGTTAATAACATCATCGATGAAGAGAGTGCATGTGGCATTTGGACAAAGTTAGAAAATCTATACATGTCCAAAACGCTGACAAATAAATTGTACATAAAGAAGCAGTTATATGCGCTACATATGGGTGAAGGTACAAATTTTTTGTCTCATTTAAATGTACTTAATGGACTAATCACGCAGCTAGCAAACCTCGGAGTAAAGATCGAGGATGAAGATAAAGCCATAGTGCTCCTAAACTCGTCGCCATCTTCCTACGATACTTTAGCAACAACCATTTTACATAGTAAGGACTCTATTGAGTTGAAGGATGTCACATCAGCCCTTTTTCTTAATGAGAAGATGAGAAAAAGGCCTGAAAATCACGGACAGGCTCTCATATCGGAAAGTAGAGGCAGAAGGTACTAAAGGAGCTCAAGTAACTATGTTAGATCCGGAGCTCGTGGAAAGTCCAAGGTCCGACTCAAATCGAAGGCCAGAAATTGCTACAATTGCGATCAACCAGGACACTTCAAAAGAGATTGTCCAAATCTAAAAAAGGTCAAAGGGGAAATTAGAGGCCAGAAGAATGATGACAACACAGCTGCCATGGTGCAAAATAATGACAATGTTGTTCTCCTCATAAATGAGGAAGAATAATGCATGCACTTCGCAGGTGTAGAGTCGGAATGGGTGGTCGACACAACAACATCTTACCATGCCACAACGGTAAGAGATCTTTTTTGCAGATATGTCGCTGGTGATTTTGGCAATATGAAAATGGGTAGCACAAGTTACTCAAAGATTGCGTGGATCGGAGACATTTTCTTAAAAACAAATGTTGGATGCACATAAGTGTTGAAAGATGTGCGCCACATACCTGATTTGCGGATGAACTTGATCTCGGGAGTGGCTTTGGACCGAGATGGATATGAGAACTACTTCTCAAATCAAAAATGGAGACTCACCAAAGGGGCATTGGTGATTTCAAAAGGAGTTGCTTATGGCACATTGTAGAGGACAAATGCAGAAATATGCCAAGGTGAATTAAATGCGGCTCACGAAGAGAATTCTGCATATTCATGGCATAAAAGAATGAGTCATTTGAGCGAGAAAGGATTGAAAATTCTTTCCAAAAAATCACTCATCTCTTTTGCTAAAGGTACAACGATAAAACCTTGTAATTACTACTTATTTGGTAAACAACATAGAGTCTCATTTCAGATATCATCTGAAAGAAAGTCGAATATACTTGATTTGGTATATTCTGATGTTTGTGGTCTAATGGAGATAGAATCGATAGGTAGTAATAAATACTTTGTTACCTTTATTGATGATGCTTCTCGAAAATTGTGGGTTTATATCTTGAGAACCAAAGATCATGTGTTTCAAGTATTTCAAAAGTTCCATGCTCTGATAGAAAGAGAGACAGGTCGAAAGCTAAAACATCTCCGGACCGACAATGGAGGTGAGTACTCTTCAAGAAAATTTGAAGAGTACTGTTCAAACCATGGAATCAGACCTGAAAAGACAGTTCCTGAAACCCCACAACACTATGGTGTAGTTGAAATAATGAATCGCACCATTGTTGAGAAGGTGAGAAGTATGCTCAGAATGGGTAAATTACCTAAGACATTCTGGGGTGAAGCAGTTCGGACAATGTGTTATATTATCAATCATAGTCCATCAGTTCCGTTAGAGTTTGACATTCTGGAGAGAGTTTGGACCAATAAGGAGATGTCTTACTCGCACCTAAAGGTATTCGGCTGCAAAGCTTTTGCACATATATAGAAGGAGCAGAGAACAAAGCTAGATGATAAATCAGTTCCCTGCATATTCATCGGATATGGAGATGAAGAGTTCGGGTACAGACTAGGGGATCTTGTATAGAAGAAGGTCATTAGAAGTAGAGATGTAATCTTTAGAGAAAGTGAAGTTGGAACTGATGATGATCTATCCGAGAAGGCCAATAAAAAGAATGGTATAGTCCCTAATCTTGTAACCATTCATTCTTCCTCTAACCATCCCATAAGTGCTGAAAGTACGATCGATGAAGTTGTTGAACATGAAGAGCAACCTGATGAGATTGTTGAGCAGGGGGAGCAACTTGGTGATAATACTGCGCAAATGGAGTACCCAGAAGAAGAACAATCTAAACCTCTGAGGAGATCAGAAAGACAAAGGGTAGAATCAACCAAATACCCTTCCTCAGAGTATGTCCTCATCAATGATGAAGGTGAGACAGAATGTCTTAAGGAGGTGTTGTCTCATCCAGAAAAGAGCCAATGGATGAAAGTCATGCACGAAGAGATGGGTTCTCTACAGAAAATGACACATACCAGCTAGTTGAACTTCCAAAAGGCAAAAGACCGCTTAAGTGCAAGTGGGTCTTTAAACTCAAAAAAGATAGAACTGGCAAGTTGGTCAGGTACAAAGCTCGATTGGTTGTAAAAGGCTTCGAACAAAAGAAAGGTATTGATTTTGACGAAATTTTTTCACCTGTTGTCAAAATGACTTCTATTCGAACTATTTTGAGCATAGCAGCTAGTCTAGATCTTGAAGTGGTGCAATTGGACATGAAAACTTCATTTCTTCACGGAGATTTGGAAGAAGAGATTTATATGGAGCAACCAGAGGGATTTGAAGTATCTGGAATGAAACACATAGTGTGAAAATTGAATAAGAATCTTTATGGGTTGAAACAGGCCCCAAGGCAATGGTACAATAAGTTTGACTCTTTCATAAAAAGTCAAACGTATACAAAGACCTATTCTGATCCATGGGTATACTTCAAAAATTTTCTTACAACAATTTTATTATTTTGTTGTTGTATGTGGATGACATGTTAATTGTAGGACAAGACAAAGAGCTGATTGCAAAGTTGAAGAAAGATTTGTCCAAGTCATTTGACATGAAAGAATTTGGCCCAACACAACAAATTCTAGGGATGAAGATTGTTCGAGAACGAATAAAAAGAAAGTTGTGGCTATCTCAAAAGAAGTACATTGAACGCGTACTAGAACGCTTAAACATGAAGAGTGCTAAACTTGTTAGCACGCCTCTTGCGAGTCATCAAAGTTGAGCAAACAGATGTGTCCTACAACAAAAAAAGGAGAAAGAGGGAATGGCTAAAGTTCCTTATTCTTCAGCAGTGGGGAGTTTGATGTATGCGATGGTGTGTACAAGACCTGATATTGCTCATGCAGTTGGTGTTGTTAGCAGATTCCTTGAAAATCCTGAAAAAAAACACTGGGTGGCAGTTAAGTGGATACTCAGGTACCTAAGAGGTACCACAAAATATTGCTTGTGTTTTGAAGGATCTGATCCAATCTTGAAGGGCTATAATGATGCTGATATGGCAAGTGACCTCGATAATAGAAAATCCACTACTGGATATTTGTTTACATTTTCAGGGGGAGCTACATCATGGCAGTCAAAGTTGTAGAAGTGTGTCGCACTCTCTACAACCGAGGCAGAATATATTGCAGCTACTGAAGCTGGCAAAGAGATGGTATGACTGAAACGATTTTTTCAAGAACTTGGATTGCATCAGAAGAAGTATGCTGTTATTGTGACAGTAAGAGTGCAATAGACTTGAGCAAGAACACCATGTATCATGCAAGGACGAAGCATATCAACGTGAGATATCACTGGATTCGTGAAAACATAGAGGACGGATATATGCAGGTCATGAAGATCCTACTAGTGAAAACCCTTCAGATATGCTAACCAAGGTGGTATCAAAAGACAAGTTCGATCTATGCAAAGAACTTGTCGACATGTACTCAAGCTAGAAACCTAGAGCTACCTCCTTCAGGGTAAATGGGTCTGGAGGGGGAGATTGTGGGGTCCATCCCCATGTACCAAACTTTGAATAGCTCTCTGCCAATTTCAAAGTTTTACAAATTTGGTGCTGAATTATTTTTCAGCTTTACTTAATTTTCAATAGTAGGTAAGCTATGAAGAAGAAAAAATTATTCTTCTGTAGCACATTTGGAGGGTAGTGCATTTATTTTTTATAAAAAGGAGGACAATTCTTCATTCTAGGTGCACCAAAAAAAAATTACAAAGGAGAGAAAAGAAGAGTGAGACATCACAGAAGAAAATAATATGTGAGAAAAAATAGAGAGTGTGAGCGATATTATAGTGAGGTGGAAAAATCAAAAGAGGGTTATTTCTTTTGAGTGTGTAGTGATCTTTGGAGTTTTGCTCAGACATACAAGTGTAAAATCCTTACTATAGTGATATTCGTTGCTCCTCTCGCGTCATGGTTTTTTCCTTATTTAGAAGGGTTTCCACATAAAATCTTGGTGTCATTATTTCTCTTTTATTCTCGTCGATTAACCGTATTGTTGTATTCCGCATTTATTGCCTTTATTACCGCAAATATTATTTCTGTTACGAATTTATTCCCAACAAGTGTAAGTTCAGAGTTTCACAAGTGGAATCAAAAGATCCATGCACATTGCTTCAGTCGGTGAAACTGTTGAGTTGAATTAGAACATCTTCCCGATTACTACTCTCACGAAGATTCATTATCAATTGCTTCATCCGCTCTGACCGATTACTCATTTCCAGAAAATGGTTAAACTAAATCTTTGTCTTCTTGTGTCTCTGTGTGTATGAATTAATGAAGGAAACTGTTAGAATCTTATTACAAGTCTTAACCATTCAATCTGTCATTTAATAGTGTTAAAAAAAGACATGTGTCTTGTGTCCCTAAATCTAAGGGGCCTCATTTTTAAAAATAATACCTTATAAGTTATTATTCTTTAACAAATATTGAATACTAATTTTTTAAAAAAAAGTAAATTTTTCATGAAAAATGAAGGAATTATTAGAAAAAATATGACATATTTGGAATATTATATCTCATAAAAAATAATTTCAAATAAGAATGATTATATTAACAGTTGAAAACTAGAAGAAATTAATTATAGAATGGTTATTAACAATTCAAGTTTAATACTCCATTTAATTTTTGCTTTAAGCCACTAATATGCTTGAGTCAACTAACCATCTTGATTATGCCTTTACTCTACATTCGTTACTACTTGATCCTTCGTCTCAATTCAAACAGAGAGCAGATACACACGTACGGGGAAAGTTTCCATTCATGCAAATCTCGGGATTCGAGTCAAATTTACCTTGTTTCGAAAATGATTCATATTACATACTTCCTCTGCCCTATTTTATGTGACACTTTTCATTTTTTGAGAGTCAAACAATTTAACTTTGACCGGACATTGCGTATGGAATTCTCAAATTTTTTGAAATGAAATTTATATATTTGTAAACTACGTAAAAAGTACTAGAAGTTACAATAATTGATAATTCAAAATGTTAAAAGGATCTATGAAAAACTTACGATTAAAGATATATTTATTTGAATCTCGAAATGTGAAAAGTGCTATATAAAATAGGAAAAGGGAGTATATATATCCTATTCTTACAAAAATGGCTTACTTATACCAATTTCCTCTACAAAAATTAACTTCAATAATAATTATATTGTATCCTTCTCACAAGTTTTTTTTTTCCTTTTTATAATTCAACGGCTAATTTATATTTATGGTTAAATTTATTTTTTTGATTATTTTCATATAAAGTTTATTATGAATGTTCCGAAAATAGTTTAAAGATATAAAAACTAAATTACAACATAGCTGCAAAAAAAAAATAGTTTTAATTTTTTTTTTCATTCACACTTTTTTTTTATTTCTCATATTTTACGCTAAAGACGAAAAGAAAAATGAAATAATAATAATAATAATAATAAAAAAACTCAGATAATAATAATCAAATACGTCTATTTCATTAATTGCAAATATACAGTTACTTCTTGTCTCAACTGCATGTGCTATTTCGAGATTGACATCATAGATAACACTGGTACGCTAACAACAA
Organism: Solanum pennellii; assembly: GCF_001406875.1. Classification (NCBI taxonomy): domain Eukaryota; kingdom Viridiplantae; phylum Streptophyta; class Magnoliopsida; order Solanales; family Solanaceae; genus Solanum; species Solanum pennellii. The sequence continues at coordinate 68,640,845 of NC_028641.1, forward strand.
TAGTCACGAAAACATTGACTGAAAAAATATTAGTGATAAGAGCTGAATAAGTGTATGAAATAATTAGTCATTTTTTCAATTCTGTCCTAAATAATTATTCCATTTTGTTTAATTGAAAAGTTATGTAGACTTTTGATATGTTTAGTATAGTAGAATTATATTAGTTAAATTACATCTTATATTAAATTTCCTTTAGGTGAGTGTATGATCTTATCCTAACAAACAATTATGAATGAGAGTAATTTATAAAGAATGGTTGAATTGTTATGCATAAAATTAACACATTAAGGGGTCGTTTGGTTTAGTTTATAATTATGTCTAATTTGTAAATGCACAAGTTAATTATCATAAAATTTATGTATTATTTTTTTTAAAATAAGAAATAAAATTGACAATTAATACATAAATAATTAAATTTTTACATAACATTTAACCAGTTGGATCTCTTTGTCTTTTACGGACTAAAGTCACTAGTGGGTTAACACGTAGCTCATCAATGGAATGGACATCACTGAGTAGTTTCATGAAAGAAATTTAATTTTATATTCATATTTTTAATTAAAAAAATCAAATCTTAATACAAGCAAAGAAACCAATTTTTAATTATTACTTGACGGGGAAGTCCGACCCTTTTAAGTAGGTTTATTCAAAATTGAATTAAATCGCTAATTTGAATTTTAAGAAAAAATTATTTATTTATTAATAATAAATTATTAGTTTAACTATTTTGTCTAAAGATTTTGGTATTTTTTATTATTACTAAATTATCAGTTTTTGATTGGTTTGAAGTAACTTCTTGACATGTAGTAAATTTAATAGATTATAGATATACCATTTGGTATGAAAACTCCTTCACTTACAGTTTCATACTTTTATTTCTAGTGTTGTCTCAAAATCTAAATATTCTATGATATATGATTGTTTGCTTTTGAGCAAGATATAATTTATCAATTTATACGCATTGTTCAAGATATAATTTTTTTTTATAAAATAACCAAATTCAAAATTAACAGTGAATAATCTATAAATTAATAATCGAACAATCAATAATCTCACGCGAATGAATGCATGGAAAAACTTCCAATGTCCATAAGATCATAGAAATTACTAAAGAGTAATGCCTTAATAAAGAGTAATGCCCATAAAGGTGGCCAAAGAATAAAAGCCATGATTAAAGCTTTTGAGTGAGTGTTTTACATAAATGAGACTTCTCAGCGCGAACTCAATTTAGTTACGCTTCAAATATGTAAGTATTAGAATTCGGGTTATAAAAAACACAATTTCATATGATGAAACAATTAAATTGTTAGATAATTATAATGTTAAATACTAATTATAACAATATATTAACTAATGAACCTAAACACATTAATATCTTTTTAAAATTTCTTTTGAGATATTCAAATCTTTTTTCCAATAATCATCCACATATTGCAAAAAAAAAAAAAAAAAAGAATAGAAACACATTAAGAAACTTTGGTGGGTTTTGAAATATAATTTGGTGTGTCTTAGACAATGAAATATATTTTGATAAAACAAGATTAAATTTGTAGAATAATTGGTGAAGTTTAAAACTTTTATGAACTAAGAATCCTTTTGTAAGCTTAAGATCTTATGTTAGGCTCCAAGATTACCCCTACACCCGATAAGGTGCTTAGAACCACAAGACAACCCAAGATAACCTCATGCCGTGGCATGACACAAAAATTAACCTAAATCAATTGAAAATTAAAACATAAAGGCAGAAGGGTAAATTTGAAATATTTATATAAAATTCATAACACTGAGATAGATTAATATATCCGAATGAAATAACACAAGCAAAATCTGTATCGATATGACTGTTTGAAAGCTTTTACTAGTATTAGCTACTAGGACAAACCCCTAGCTAATAACTCCAAATGTTTGAAATTGAAAATAATAACTGAAAAGAAAGATAAGGGTATTTGTCCTCGAGGAGACGAGGGGCTCACTAATACTGCTACTCGCTAATCAAAAGTATCACTAACCGCGAACATCAGAACCTGTATTATTAAACAAAGTATGTTGTCAGTACTTTTTGTAACCTAAAAGGCATAGATTAAGGATATGAGAACTCTACCTTTGATGATCAAATCTATCATCATGTACGCCCATTGCTGCCTCCAGCAGCATAGAACGACACACCGCTTAGTGTGGAGCCGTCAGTAGCATTAATATCATCATCAAGAAGGAAATCCAAAGAGTCGGTCTGTATAATCACATTAATGAGGTCATCCTTCTTCAAAGTACGTCGACAATTTTTCTCAGCTTTAAACCAGGAAAGAAGAGTGAGTTCTTGAATGAACAACTCACATGCCTTAGCCAACAAAACAGGTGTTTCAGTAGCGATCATTCGGACATCCGTATCCATCTTCATGATCGTCTTGATGCGGTTAGGTGGAAGTAGCAGATTGTTCTTGAAATTGTTAACATTCTCCATCTCTCTCTTTTTGTCTCTCCAGAACATCTCCAGTGCTTCTTGCTTCTTCTCAAGTTTAGGTTGCGACAGCGTTGAGTGCGCATCCGATTGACCTGCTTTCACTGTCGATTTCTCAAAGTTATTTTCCATGGTGATTTTTTCTATGTTTACAAGCTCAAACACACAAAAATGAAGACTATACATATATGCAAGTTTGTGCTGAGAAAAAATCAAATCTAATTATAGAATTTCTAGATCCAATTAAATGAATGAACCTAGACATTTTTGAATCTACATTCCAGCTAAGACTATTAATGAAAATTTGTTGCATTTTAGTATGTAATAATAAAATTGAATCAAAATCAACTAAGTAATACTAGTTAGTTTTAGTCAATAAGGTATTAAATATTAGTTAGTTCTAGTCAAAGGTAATAAAGAATGAATGAAGATATTAATTAAAATAATTCTTTTTAAAATCTACATTAAAGCTAAGTCTACAAATGAAAATTTGTTGAAATTTAATATGTAATAATAAAATTAAAAGAAAATCATCTTCGTAAATACTAGTAAGTTCTAGTCAATAAGGTATTCAATATTAGCCAGTTCTAGTCAAAGGCATTAAAGAATGAAAGAAGATATTAATAAAATTAATTCTTTTTGAGTGATTCTAATAAATACTTTCTAGAATCCTCCATATATCACAAAAAACAATAATGAATAGAAAGAAATAAAAATTTGTCATAAATGGGCTTTCAGAAAGACATAATACATAAATACGCCCTTTAGTTTGGCTTCGAATCACATTTGCGCTCTTCAACTTTGGATGTGCACAAGTAGAGACTTAAACTTATATAAAGTTGAACAAATAGACACACATGTCCTACATGTCATTTTTTATCCTACGTGGTGTCTTAGGCGTATTGTGTCATGTAGGACTCATGTGTTTATTTATTCAAAAGTTGGATAGTTAAAGTGCATGTTTGTGCAGTATGAATGTTGAAGGTCGAAATTAAAATTCAAAACCAAAATTAGAATCCAATGTATGTATTATTTCTTTCAGATATGTGTACAATGCGTCAAATTTGATGTCTTTTAGTATGAGAATCATACTTTGGTAAAACAAGATTAATTTTATAAAACAATTGCCATTTGTGAAGTTTAGACCTTCTATATATACTAAGAATATTTTTTATAAACTCATAGTTTAATTACATATATCACATAATTATACTAACAAAATCATTGTTGTTATCACAAATTTTGTACTAACATGTCATGAGTGTATCCTAAGATTCATGAGTGTTTTAAAATCTATTTGCACAATTATTAAACATTTTCTACAGAGAAATACATGACATATACAAAACATGAATTTGATTAAAAATTTAACTTAACCTCACTAATTTGTGGTCTAACACTATATTCAGACATAATAAGAGTGGATAACATAGTTTAATAATGCATATTAACTAATGATTTGTTATTACATATATGAACCTAGTCTATTCGATCTCGATCACATAGTTGGGTTATGTACTATCATTGTTCATCTTTCCAAATTGATGAAAATCTCACCCTCCTCGACGTTTCTTTTTAACTTTAAATTGATCTATAGTGTGCCCCTTTGAATTTTTTGAAGGTTAACCACTTTAGAAATGATAATGTATATAGAAGATATTTGTTATTTTACCAATAGTGACAACAAGTAAAAAAAGTAACTTCATGTTTCTTGTTTTCTTTGCGAGAATAATTAGATTTACAAGTCAGATTTTGTATTACTTTTACTTTGTTTTATTTTACAAAAAAGAACACAATTAGTTTGCCTTCTCAATTTCTTTTTTTTTTCCCTAATCCTTCCCAATGTCTCATGTACCTCATTCAATCCACCAAATTATTTTGCAGCTAAACAAAACCTATTTGGTTAAACATATATACGCATTAAACTTGTGTTATTGTGTTGTTGGTAAATGATAACTTACACGTTATTTTCTAATGCGACAAAGTAATTATTAAAGTCACTAATAACTTCGTTATATCCGTTGACACTGCATTCCTGCTCAGAGTTATTTTTCATGATATTTTGGTGAAGGAGCGATTTTTCTATATTAACACATACAGAATAGATATAAGATAAATGTTGGTGCTTATATGTACAAAGGAGAAAGAAAACTAATTACAAATTTGCTAATCCTAATGAAAGTATAAATTTTGATGCTTGAGGTACAACGCAACTTCGGTAAGCAAATAAGGAAATTGGTGACATATACTTATTTTAATTAAATGAAAATTTCAGTAATAGTGAAGTGTGTCATAGATGAAATATGAGAAAATTACACTCTCCTTAAAAAAATTAGAAGCAATATTACAAAAATAAGATACTTTTTAATCTTTAGCAAATATATGTTTATATTACAAAATATAGCAGTTTGAAATAGATTATAAAATGGGGCTTTTTTTTAGATTTTAGACATTATTTATAGGCTAGATTTTTTGTTTTTATTTGTGTTTAACACACATCCATTTTCTAAAGAGAAAAAACATAAAAATTTCCCTGAACTTGGTCGGATAATTTACTTTAGTACTTAAACTATACGGGCATTTAAATACCTCCATTAACATGTTTGAAGTGATTTTTCCACCCTGAGACCATAACACCACTTTCACCCGGACATCATAACCACGTAAGGCCACATCCTAACCATGTAGACACCATGTCATTAATTTTTATTTCTTTTTTACTTATTCAATATTTTTTCTTAAACACTTTTTAAAATTAATTATATCAATTGATTAATTATAAATGCATAGTCCCCCCCCCCCCCATCCTCCACCCCTCCCTTTCTTCTTCCTTGTTGTTCACCATTATTCCTCCTCCTCTTCCTCCTCCTCCTCGTTCTTCTTCTTCACTATTCAATATTTTTGTAAGTCACTTTAAAGAAGAAAATTCACTACAATATTTACATTATCTTCTTCGAACCCTCCTAACAAATTTATCCATTTGGAGAATGGTTTTCTCGAAAGTCTGACAACTCAAATAAGAAATGAAGATTGCATAAGATGGTTGATCCAAAAAAAATATAAATTTTATGAGAAATGTCTGAATAGATCTAGAAATTAAAATGACTATTTAAAATTTAATAAATTTTATATTTGCTGAATCGATACCAATAATATAGAGTGAAATCAACGTCAATAAAATGACATTGATATTGATATTTACAAATTAGTAAAAGACTAGTTTCTATTATATAGAAGAGTGAAATGGGAGGACGCCCAAGGGTAAAAATGTAATTTCATTCTAACAAAAATCTATTAAGAAAGATAATAAATAATTCTAGAAATCTCTTTCTTTATATAAAGTGAATAATGATCAAGGGCAAAAGTTGTAATTTCACACTATCAAAAATCTCCTAGAATGATAACAAGAAAATTAAATAGTTCTAGAAACATCTAAGTTATTGTTATTATTATTAATTTTTTTTTGTTATTACTTCACTTTCTTTTTTTTACGAGTTATTGTGATATTTATTTTATTATTACTCTATTTTACTATTAATTTAGTTTAATTCTTAATATTTTTTCTATTCATTATGCTTAGGGATAATGCACAAGTACCCCATCAACCTATGCCCAAATTGCAGACACACTTATACTATACTAAGGTCCTATTATCTCCATGAACTTATTTTATAATTAATTTTCTACTCCTTTTCGTCCTACGTGGCACTATCTTGTGGGCCCAGTGTGTCTTGACATTTTTCTTTAAACTAGTGTCACGTAAACCGAAAAGGGGTAGAAAATTATTTATAAAATAAGTTCAGGAGTGTAATAGTATCTTAATATAGTATAAGTGTGTCTCTGAGATTTGAGTTATAGGTTGAGCAGGTACTTGTGCATTTTTCCTTATGCTTATAAAAAATGCCTCTTTTTACGTAAACATTTATCATGAATTAATTATTTCCATCTTTATTTGAATCTAATTAATATACTTGAAAATAAATAAGTGTGATAAAATTAGTAATATATATTAGATTGCAATTAAAGAAAAAGATGTTAAAAAATAACTTTACAAATAAAAATGAATAGGATAGATATGTTTGTATTAAAGACGACCAAGAATAAAAATGTAATTTCATTCTAACAAAAATCTATCAAGAATAAACAATTCTAGAAATATCTTTCTATATAAGAAGTGAATGATGATCAAAGGTAAAAAAAATGTAATTTCATGCAGACAAAAATCTGCCAATAACAAAAAAATTACATAGTTCTTGAAACATCTTTAGTTATTATTATTATTATTATTATTAGTATTACCTTATTTTGGTATTTCTCCATTTTTTATGAATTATTGTGATATCTATTTGTTATATGAAAGTAAATAAATCATGATTACGATTACTTCTTACTAATGCTATATCAAATATGATATTATATTGAACGATCAAAATTAAAATTAAAATTTATATGTATATTTAAATTTTGTGTATTAAATTATCTTTAAATTTTGTGATCTTAAATATACTACATAAAAAAATTAAAATTCAGAACTTATTTTCTTTTNTTAATTCTTCGCTTTAATTTCTAATTTGTTGCATATTTAAAAATTACATAAAAAAGAAGCTTAAAATATCAATGTAACAATTCAAGATATTTTTAGAAAAACATAGTTAAAAACCATAATGAAATTTGATTGATTCCCTTATTTTTATAGAAACAAAAGAAAATTGCATATATTGTTTGAAAATGACATAAGAACTAAAAAGTACTATAAATCACAGTAAAATGACAACTAAAAATATGTGAGAATTATATAAGAAATTCCGTTGACTTTTCTAAAATCACTTATATCATATAAAATGAAAGAGATGATATAACATATATTATTTGAAAATGACATAAAAGGTACAGAAATTAACAATTTAAAATATTTTTTTAAACAAAAGCACGTATAACAAATTTAGTTTATTTTTCAATTTTCATTTGTCACATAAATTGAAGGAAAATAATTATCATCCGTTGGGCCCGCGCTGGCGCGGATACCTAATATCTAGTGAAATGAAAATAGTGAATAGAGGTGGAAATGTTTCAATGGATAAAGATGTGCTTTGAGGAAGACAACAAAATGATGTTTTTAAAAGAAATTAAAAGGGAAAATGCACAAGTACCCCCTGAACTTATTTTATACTAGAGGACATATTCCAAATTAAACCTCGTATACTAGAGCGGAATAATTTCCTTAAGGGGACATTGTGCATTGAGTGAACTTGATCTTCTTTATGTTTTTCTAGATTCTGGTATGCATTATAAATTTTAAATTTGTGAATTAATTTCCGTTTTTATGTACTTCACTTGTTCATTAAACTTTGATAACTTCGTATTTCTGTAAAGTTTATTGGAATCAGTACGATTCATTAAACTCAGATCGACAACAGTTCCTCTTTATGGAAAAAAATTCATATAGTTTTTCTAATTTTAGTTTCTCTACTAGTTTCAATTTTCTAGTTGTGAAAATATTCTGAAATTTTATTATGTCTTAACAACTTCTTCAAAGTTTTGTTCTAAGTATCTTAGAAGTACAAGATGATCAACACATACTACTACACTACTACTGTAGAGACCTGTTGGAATGTATGCGTCCACTTATATTAGCTGGGACCTAGTCCTGTAACACTATAAAGCAGTAAATAAATTACAAAGACAGAAAGTAAAAGAGACAATCACTTTTACGTGGAAACCTCCTTGCTCAAGGGAGTAAAACCACGACCTGTTCTCAACAGGACTTTTCAACAACCACTTTTCACTAATCTTCTCACAAGCAAAAGGAAAAGTCGGTTACAAAACAAGAGACTAACCCTCTAGCCTCTTCACTAAGCAATACACCCTATTACTTAGCTGAGCACAAGCAGATACAACACTGCTCAGTAAGAACCCAAGTTATCCTTAACTAAATCCCTGACAATGAAACACCCAAGGTTTGATACGTTTCTATCAAGTTCGAAACGAATCCTATACTTAGAAAACAATTACAAGTAAATATGAAAACAACAAATAATAAGAAGAGCTAAAAGTCTTCTGATCGATATCTTGTTGTTCTTAATGCTTGAGAGTATTTTCCCTTTGAATGAATGAGTAATGTGCTGTATTTTGTTTGATCTATATCATCAAGATTTTTTTTTCCATCAAACAAAACGACCTAGTCACTCTGATTGGTGAAGTGCACTAGTCCTTACCAACCTCTCTGACCGCAGACAACTTTTATAGCTGTCTCGTACTTTTCATAACTGGGACTAATTTCATACTCTGCAGAGGACCGGATCCCTGCATTGGTGAGGAACTATCAACACATCTTGAGGAGAGCCTTCTTTCAATTTCCCCCTTTTTGATGATGACAAACCAACCTGCATTTGTTCCTCACACACATTCATTCAAAAATACATAATTTTCCAGATCTCTCATTCTCCCTTAAACCATGATTTCCCCTTACATCATGATTCCAGATCTATTACTCCCCCTTAAACCATGATTCCCCCTTACACATGTCGAGAACTACGAGAAGTACTACCACAATCTTTCCCCTTTTGACATCATCAAAAAGGAGGGACAAAAAGCATACATAAAACTAATACATGATAACAAGAGAATCCAAGGCTATGGACACACAGAACATGCAAATGTTAGCAAAGAGAGATGATAATACTACGCATAAACAGTGCATAAAAATAGGATAAGATTCAATCATATTAATACTGGACACTTAAAATTAACAAAGGTCAACATCGATCCACTGGAAGAAAAAGAAGTACAATTAGACTGGAAGACACAACAGAACAAATTTAGGCCGAAGAGGGAGAAGGGTTAAGGGTATGCATAAGCAAAATCAATCGCTCATTAGTATTCTCATGAGCCTGAATGAGTTACTTGTTGAGAGCCTGAATTTCTTCACTAAGAGAGGCATTGGTGGCTTAAAGAAGATTATTTTTTTAGCTTTCAACTTGCTTATTGATTCCTTACTACTCTGGCTAGGACCAGGTCCTCTGGAGATCACCTTCTAAAGCTCAGAATTAAGAGTGACCACCTCAACCATCTTAACAGCCAAGAGTATAGTTAGATCGTCCACTTCTCTCTTAAGAGTAGCTTGTTGCTCAAGAACCGCTGCAACCTGAGATCGACCGGGTGCTTCCCTTTCAATACACTCGCAATCCTGTAGAGTAGGACTTGAGAACATTTTCTTAACAGTACCTGGTACTCCCATCCCAAATGACACTTCAAAATAAATGAACACCCAGTTTAGAAGATATCCATATGGAATGCCATGCTTTGTTGTAATGCCATTTGCAAACACTAGACCGTTCAGAAACCTTCTGAACCCTTTTTCAACTCTTTCTTCCCTTTTCATGTTTGTTCCAACAAACTGCACCATGGGACCAAGTACATTTACAGGTGAAACTTCTGTTTTCCTTCTCCTTTTGAGATAATTCTGCCCCTGTTGTGTGAATGTAGGATTCTTGCCCCTTTCCCTCAAGTAGATCCCCTTCGAATAGCATTTCCAACATCGAGGATGACATAGTCATAGACGCACCATCTATTTCATCAGAACCTGGTTTAAAGTCAGGTTTGGCGATCGATTGGGCCTCAGACGAATGAGAATCTCCCTCAGATAAAACTAATGTTAGGAGAGAAACTAACTTCATCCATTCTTGGTGGAGCAGACCCACCTTCAACAAGAGAAACAGGCAACACGCACACGGTTTGTGTTCAATCTCCACTTAGGTAAGTTAAAGATGACTTTACTAACACAGAAAATGAGAAATCGAATGAACTGGGTTTTTCAATTTCTGGGGTGATATGAACTTGAGACGAAGAGTTAGACTTAGACATTTAGAGACACAAAGGAAGAACAATAAAATTTCAGACAAATCAAGAGAAAATTTTGTTCAAGAAGAGAATGCTCAAATGATTTGATGAAATGTTAAGAGAAGAGTGGGATATTTAAAACAAAAAGAGTATCGGGTCCTCAACAGTGCAAACTCTTCATTTGAATTTGAAAAGACCTCTGAGACTGACGTGACGAACAAGACCGGAACACGTGGCAATGATGCAGACAATTATCAGTGTAGTATTAAATGATACTAACCATGTAAAGGACAGGTCCCCCTTATGTTTTGTCTGCCAATTCATCTCCTCACCTATTCATAATATGACTGTATACATGCAGTAAGGTACACATCGTGAATTCTCAAGTACTCGATGTTCATTGGAACATAGGTACCTGTCCTCCTAAGCATAGTCAATTAAGATCTCCTTGAGTAGTCTTGTTCGAAAGTTATGTGAGCTTGACCATTCCAAGTCTCAGTTTGTTTTTAAGGAAGATTTCCTTTCCCAATGGCCTTGTGAAGATATCAGCTAATTGATCTTCTGTGCTGCAGAATCTCATCACCATATTCATCTTTTTAACATTGTTTTGCAGAAGTGATGCCTCACATCAATATGCTTGGTTCTTTGTGTTGAAATGGATTCTTAGCCATATTCATTGCACTCGTGTTGTCTCACAAGCGAGGAATGGTTTTTGTAAACACCCCAAAATCCTTCAATTGTTGCTTGATCCATAAGAGTTGAGCATAACAAGCAGCAACAAAAACATACTCCGCTTTAGCAATAGACAAGGCCACCGAGTTTTGTTTTCTCGTTCCCCATGAAACTAGAGCTGATCCCAAGAAATGTGCCATTCCTGAGGTACTTTTTCTGTCCTCAAAGAAGCCTGCATAGTCTGCATCAGCAAAACCTATAAGTCAAAATAGTCACCTGTTGGATAGAAGAGGACCAGGTCATGCGTTCCTTTCATATATCGCATAACCCTTTTGGCAGCTTTTAGGTGCGTTTCTTTTGGTGCACCTTGAAATCTAGCACACATCCCCACACTGAACACTATTATCTGGTCTTATAGATGTAAAATATAGAAGTGATCCAATGATCCCTCTGTACATGGATTGGTTGACCTCTTTGCCTGCTTTATCTTTATCAATTCTTGCACTTGTGCTCATGGGCATGTCCAGAACTTTTACATCCAGCATCTTGAACTTTTTGAACAACTCTTTGATGTATTTCTCTTGGCATATTGAAGTGCCTTGAGAGGATTGTTTAATCTGCAGTCCTAGAAAGAATGTGAGTTCGCCCATCATGCTCATGTCAAACTCGCTACTCATCAACTCAGCAAACTCCTTGAATAGACCATCTGATTTTTGCTCCGAAGATTATATCATCAACATAAACCAAGCTCGAGGCGCTTGCTTCAACCCATACAAAGCGTTATCCAATTTCAGCACATGATCAGGCAACTCAGATTCTTCAAAACCTGGAGGCTGCTTAACATGCACCTACTCCGAATTTCCATTTAGAAAGACACTCTTCACATCCTTCTGGAATAATTTAAACTCTTTGTGTACACCAAAATAAATTAGAATTTTGATGGCCTCCATTCGTGCAATAGGTGCAAAGTTTCTTCATAATTGGTTCCTTCCTCTTGATTGTAACCTTGCACCACCAATCTTGACTTATTTTCTGACAATGGTTCCATGCTCATGAAGTTTGTTTCTGAATACCCATTGAGTTCCTATAATAGTTCTGTCCACTGGTCGGGGGACCAGGTGCCACACTTTACTTCATTCAAATTGATGAAGCTCCTCTTGGATAGACACCACCCAGTCAGGATCCTTTAAAGCTTCGTTTATACTCTTTGGTTCTTTTACAGATATGAACGCTAAATATGCATCCAAGTTACATGCCTTTGACCTAGTTTGAATTCCTTAATCCAGGGGAGAGATTAAATTGTCTAGTAAATGTGAAGATTGATGTTTCCACCAAAGACTTTCTAGTAATCTCTTCTTCTCTATCATTGTCAGAAATACCTTCACTTTCATTTGAAGTACGAGACCCAGTATCTGAAAGAACGTTCAAAGGACTAGGTCCTTCAATAGGTTCAGCATGAGTTTCTTCCACTTCTTGAGTGATCTCTTTATCTTCAGTCAGCTCTTTCACTTCACGATCATCAATATTGTCATACTCTGTTCTGAATTCATCAAATTCAATATGCATGCTGTCCTCCACACAGTGAATTCTTTTATTGAATACTCGATACGCCTTATCGGTATGAAATCCTGATGAGAAATATGTTTGTCACATAGCACGCTGTGTTAACTGCCGCTGCCTAAAAATTCATGGCAAGTTGAGAGTCAATCATCATAGTTTTTGCAATCTCCACCAGTGTTCGGTTCTTCCTCTCTACCACTCCATTTTGCTGAGGAGTTCTAGGTGATGAGAATTTATGATTTATACCATGTTCACCACAGAAACTTTCAATCTGAAAGTTTTTAAATTTTGTGCCACTTCATACGGAGTTCCCAATAACTTTCAAAAGGCTTGACAAGAAATCTTCCAGTCCAAGGAGGTGAGAAGTTTTTTAATAAAACGGAAACAAGAACCACATCCCTTTTTCAATTTTTTTACAGGACTGTAATTTCTGATAGATTCATCACATGAACCAGATCATTGCTCCCTGTTAGTTTGACTTTTGGATTTCACAAACTTCACATCCCTCTCCTTAGCATCCTTTAGTTTATCACACCTTTCTTTTACATGTCCATTTCTTCCACAATGAGTACATAAGAAATTATCAACCACATACACATATTTGCTATGAGGATTATATGGTGGTTCTATTCATTTGCTTCCTAGACCTCTTTTCTCATTGAAACTTTGCTGAGAGAGATTAGAGAGATATTTGGAAGAGTCAGTCCATTTTAGGGAGTGACTTAACTCTTCTTTGATTTTTTAAGATCTTTCCTTAGCCGAGAATTCGTTTCAAGAGAAGCATCTAACTTAGATTAAGATATTATAAGCTTATCCTCCAATTCTTCCTCATAAACGCTAAGTTTTCTTTTATCATTTTTAGAGGTACTAGGCTCATCTTCATCAATTTTGTTGTTAGACTCCAAAATCCCTATTCTTCTACTCATTTCAGAAATTTGTGCTAGGAAAGCTGCGTTTTCATTTTCAAACAAACTTAATTTTAGAGTCAACAATAAGTTTTCAGTAGATCTCTCATCTACAGAGTCAATTAGAAGAGCAACCTGTTTCCTCAGACTTTCAACAGATAGGTTAACCAAGATCATCTTTTAATTCAAAGAGAGTTACCTTATTTGCATTCTACTCATCGTCTGATTTTGCCATTAAAAAAATATTGAGTTGAAAATGCTTCATCATGTTCAATGACCATCATAGAGACATCATCATGATCTTCTTCTTCATTTTCTGACTCACTCAAATCATCACCCCTGACAGCAAAGGCAAATTTTTACAACCTGATCATCATGTGTATTCCTTCGAAAGTTGTTTGGGACTAGGTCATTCTTACGATATCTAACTTTATGAGGTTCCTACTTTTGACTTGGGTAGTCTCTCATAAAATGACCAGGCTTACCACATTTGTGACAAAGGTCATTTTTTGTTGCTACTCTGCTGGTTGATCCTTTCTTTTGAAATCCTCCATGTTTTTTGATGATCTTTTGAAACCTCTTTGTCATGTACACCATTTCAGCCTCTTCTTTAGTCATCTCACTTTGAGAAAGGATTTTAGTGCAATTGTCTTTTCTTTCTTTGACTCGTTCCCTATTCCTCCCTGCTTCCTATTTAGCTCATAAGTCTCTAGATTTCCTATAAGCTCTTCCATAGGCAGGGTCATCAGATCTTTTGCCTAAGTGATTGCATTCACCTTGCTTTCCCAAGATTTAGGAAGAACGTTGAGGACTTTTCAAACCTGCTTGCACAAAGGAATATGTTCTCCCAAACCTCTGAGCTTATTTGTGATGGCAGTGAAATGAGAGTTCATTTCAAATATAGTTTCACCATCCTTCATCACAAAGTTTTCATATTGAGTAGTAAGCATGTCCACCTTTGATTCCTTCACCTTCTTGATTCCTTCATGAGCAGTTTGAAGACAGTCCCAAATCTCCTTTGCCGATTCACAAGTTGAGATTCTGTTATACTCATCAGAACTTATACCACAAACTAGAAGTTTTTTCGCCTTGTAGTTCTTTTCATACTTTTTCCTATTAGTTTGAGTAAACTTCTTTCTGGTCTTAACCACGAAAGTGGTGAAACTTCCATTCCTCACCTCCTTAATTGGAACATAAGGACCATCCAAGATAACATCCCACAATTCTGAATCATCTGCATTAATTTAGTCATGCATTCTATTTTTCCACCACCCATAGTATTTACCATTGAAACGAGGTGGTCTTGTGGATGATTGTCCTTCCTCCAAATTTGGTAGAGCAGTCATTCCTTCAGTATCTTTATTTTCTTGGTGTTAGCCAAAGTGAAAAGTGAGGCTCTGATACCGCTTGTTGGAATGTATGCGTCCACTTATATTAGCTAAGACGTGGTCCCTGTAACACTATAAACCAGTAAATAAATTATAAAGACAGAAAGTAAAAGAGATAATCACTTTTACGTGGAAACCTCCTTGCTCAAGGGAGTAAAACTACGACCCGTTCTCAACAGGACTTTTCAACAACCACTTTTAACTAATCTTCTCACAAAAAAAAGTAAAAGACGGTTACAAAACAAGAGACTAACCCTCTAGCCTCTTCACTAAGCAATACACCCTATTACTTAGCTGAGCATAAGCAGATACAACACTGCTTAATAAGAACCCAAGTTATCCTTAACTAATGTCCTTACAATGAAACGCCCAAGGTTTGATACGTTTCTAGCAAGTTATAAATGAATCCTACAATTTGAAAACAATTACAAGCAAATATGAAAACAACAAATAATGTGTGTCACTTCTGATTGGCGAAGTACACTGATCCTCACCAACCTCTCTGATGCAGACAACTTTTACAGTTGTCTAGTACTTTTTACAGCTGGGACTAGTTTCATACTCTGCAAAGGACCGGATCCCTGCATTGGTGAGGAATCATCAAAACATCTTGAGGAGAGCCTCCTGTCAAGACCACCAGAAAACAACCTATGAAATACAAAACCATTACAAAGAAAAAAAACCAACACACAGACAAAACGTACAGGAAAATAGAAGAAGAAAAATTCAGCGACATACTTATCCTTTCACACATCAGCATACGTATTCCTCTTCATATTACATATATTTTTTCCTTTCCACTCAAAAATGAAGGTTAACTTCGAGGTTTATTTTTGCGATTTCAAGTTCATGGCTTCTGATTGTTAGTTCTTTCTTCTCGTGAACTAATTTTCTCAAGAGGTAACAATATTTATATTCCATTTTTGTATGATGTTATGTCATGATTGTGCAAGAATTGATTTCAATATATTAAAATAGTTCAGATTGCGTATGTGTTTAAATGTTAATATTATTTAATGTTATAATATTTAGATATATGTGAACCTGATATATCTTTAAGTTTAGAATAAAATTTGTATAATATGATAATTATTCATTGTATGCTAAAAAAGAGGTATATAGTTACTTATTTTTATCGGGCGTGTGGATGCTATATTCTTCTTTTATAAAATAGTTGAGGTTTTGATAAGATACATTTCAAATTTTTGTGTCAGTTGTTCTCCTGTACATATGCTTATTAGTTCGTTTATATGAATTAGTCTGGATACTTTTCTGGTATAATAATGGTTATTAGTAGGTGGTATAATTGATGTCTAACTCATATTAATTGTAGTTTGACTTATGTTATTTTGCTAGGCACAATGGTATACTATATTGATTTAATATGTTTTTTTTTAATAGTGAATTTGTTCATAAAAAATAATAATCTAAATAGGGTACTAATGTTTATTGACTTAGTGTATTATTGATATATCCAACTACTTAATGAATAAGGATGTTTCCTACATAATAAATGTTCATAAATGTTCATAGTATAGTTTTATTTCATGATTATATAAGACTTGATTTCAATATTACGAAATTGCTCCAAATTTGTTTGAGTTTTAATTTTGGTATTATAATGTTTGAAATATAATTGTTTAAATCTTACATACCACTAAACAATAAACATCTTTAGAATGTTGGAACTATTTATTCTAATATTTAAAGAAATATTTTAATGTAGTATATTGACGTTAATTATAAGAATAACTCATTATGTATTAATTTTTTAAAACTTTTTTTGTTAGTCCATGTAACAATAACAATTAAAGTTTATCTCAATTAAGAATGTGGTTCCACAACTTTTTGAGTTACTTAAGAAAATCAAGGAAGCAGACCATGCGGTTACGCACCTTGGCCAAGTTCAAGGATGCGGTTACGTACTTTGGTCAAATTATTTTAATAATTAAGCTTTCATTAATTTTAATCAAGAGGTGTAAATAGGAATTATTAGGTGTGAGGTACTCGAGAGGTAAACATAGTTATGCCTCTAAATGTCAAGACCAAGAATGCAGCCACAAAATTTAAAGGACTATAATGTATTTTTCATTTAAGACTATACAATAGTATAATCTATATTTATTTCTTAGGGATAAGACATAAGCACCCTCAAAACTATAATCGAAATTTCAAAGATACGCCTTAACTAAAATAAGGTCCTATTACCCTTATACCCAATTTTGTCTTGTAATTTCGCACACCTTTTCACTTGCATGCCACAATTCGTGACAAGGGGCGGACCCAAAGTTTTCATAAAGGGGTGTCAATGCTTATAGTAAGAAAAAAGGGAAAATGTGTTAGTACCCTCTGAACTATGCCCAAATCTCAGAGACACACCGATACTATACCAAGATCCTATTATCTCCCTGAAATCATTTTATAAATAATTTTTTTCTAAATAATTTTTTTCTATCCCTTTTCAACCTATGTGACACTATCTTCTGGCCC
>NC_028641.1:68658637-68714499 GCF_001406875.1 Solanum pennellii
ATCTTCCTCTCAACAGTGCTTTTCGAGGCTCCACTCTCCCCCCTGAATAAGTAAGGCCCCGTTAAGCCTGGGCGAAGATGGGGATAAAGAGTAAGGATTGAAGCCCCTTTAGCTCTGCCAGGCACTGGACAGGGGTTAGATTGTGTTTGTATTTCACTTGGCATGGGTCCACCCCTGTCCGTGACTTCACGCAGTTAAGGCGCGTGTGAGATATTCGGATGTCACATACGCCAAAGATGTACAAAATACACAAAATAAAGGTTTAGAGGGGTATTATGAGTTTAGTTTAGTTAATGTATGTCTCTGGGATGTGTCATAATTTAGGAGATATATGTACCTTATCAATTTTACTTACACTCTTTACTAATCAAACTAAGACACTTGATGTAATTTTCAATCAAAGAGGTGCAAATGACACCACTTGGATAAGGGTGCCTCCACTGTTGAATTTAGCAATATTATATTTCTTTGCTTATATGCATATTATACTAAAATAATCATATTAATCATTAATTTCTTAAGGAGCATACAAAATTTAAAATAGACAAGTAAAAGATAACATATTATTGCTTTTAAGTGCAAAAGAGGCAAATTCAAAGTAAAAAAAGAGTAAGTCATATGGAAGTCAAAGAGAGATTTATGAACACATAATTTTATTTTGTGAACTTTTTTTATGTGTGACAAAGTTGAGTTTACCAATTACTGTACAAATACTACAATAAAAAAATGTCACCTCGGCAATTACAACACTTCCATTACTGATTGAAAAGTTGTTAAATCTTCACTCTTCTTTCTGATTGTGATCCATCTCTCATAATCCAATTTCTAATATGGTCTTCCTAATTGTAATTCCAATTCTCTTACCCTTTGTAGAATCAAAACCGTTAAACAACGACAAATTTCTTGTATTGAATCATCAATGTTATCTGATTCTTCATTCGAATTCCAAATGCATTGATCAAGAATAGTTGTTGGAGAACTCGTCTTGAAATCTTGATTTTCTTCGCTGTCTAAATCAAGAAATCGATGTTTGAGTAGCTCTTTCGCTGAACATCTCTGTTTCGGATCTCTTCTCAAGCATTTGTTTAAAAAGTCCTTTCCTTCTGATGACAAAAACTTTGAAATTTCTGGTGTTTGCCTAGAAAATGCTATATGGTATAACAATGAAGCAAAGTTTTTAAAATTAGTCTATGGTGAACCACCCGTGGCCATTTCTATAATCGTGCATCCTAACACCCATATATCAGCAAGAAAACCATGTTCTTTCCTACGAACTGCTTCTGGTGACATGAACATAGGTGTGCCACAAATTGTCACACCATCAACACGTTTAGAACATCTGAAACCCCAATTTGACACCAGTGTTACATAACAAAATGTTGTGACCCTTAATGTCGCAATGTATTGTCCCTTTAAAATATAGGTAGTATAGTTCTTGAACAATTTATTTCGTGTAGTGTCGGATCAATTCTTCATTCAATCGGCCTCCCTGTTTCCTAATTTCATCGATGAGTGTTCCATCGGGCATGTACTCCATCATAAGATTGAACATTACCTTGTTGTTCTCTCCAGTTACATCGTACCCCTTTTAGTCAACTACGTAAAGAGATTTCAATGTTGATACAATTTTTTTGCTCTTTTTACAAGAATTATGATCGAGAAAACTCTTTGGACTTTACAACAAGAATCTCATTGGTGCAGCATGACAGGGCGATCCACATGGTTGTTGTAGATCCATGGCCTATAATGTGGCCTCTGGTCCAGTCCGTTTCTTGTTTTTTTTTTTGGAGAAGAATTTGGTAGGAGCCAGTTAGGAAGTGCAAAGAGTTTAGGACATGTTCCGTTACAAAGAGGTTATATTATATACTTAATATAAACTATAGAGTAAAAAATAGTGAATGTGTGAATTATTTTGGTAAGACTTATATCACGCCCCAAGCCGACAGCCTGAAGTGGCCGGCACCTAATGACCATTGTTGGCCTTGAGCGAACTCTTGGTCTGGCTTACATAACTCAGCGGAAGACTTAACTCAATGTAAAATGAGGAACATCTCATAAATGACTTAAAAATAAATGTCTTGGATAAAAAGGCACTTAAGTCTCAAAATAAAATATTTGTACATAAATAGAGACCCAAACTTGACATACTATCTATCTATGACGTCTCTATAAAACTAAGATGAATGTAGGGACAGACCCTCAACATTCTATAAGAAAAAAAACATGGAAAGAAATAAAAGAGTCATCTAGAATGTAAGGAGTCTCACCGCTAACTCTAGATACTCGAACTGGATCAATGGAGGCACTGGATGCTGATCCTGGTTACCTGCGTCTACATCATAAGACGATGCAGGCCAGCTGACATCAGTAAATTGAATGAACGAGTATGCGAGTTGGAATGCTAAAGAACAACTTTATGCTTGAAAGGAGTAAGAAGAACCTTACCTTGACTCTGCAGGTCCCAACTACATCTCCCAGTTCTGAACAATGTTGCCCCCATAGGAATACTAGCAAGTGGATCCACACAGATGTTATGTTCACGTTTTGGTACTACCTTGGCAAGTAGTTAGTTTTTTTCGGTGTAAGGTTCCATTGACACCGGATTCCACATTGGCTCATGTGGTCTATGTCGGTTAAGGAAAAATGTTCCCAAAAGATAAAATGAAGTAATAAGGTTAACTCTAACTAGGATGACCTAAGGGGTTTGGCTTAATCTAGGTAGGGGTATGGGGCTTTACATATACATTGCACTATTTAGCATTGAGGGAAGTTTTTGAAGAATGTTCTTATATTCTTATATGCTTATGAATGTAAATGATATGTATATGTTGATCTTACATGCTAATGACACTATGTGATGTTGATTTCACTCATAAACATGTGGTTGGTCTCTATTGTTTAAGTATGATGGTGTTCAATCTTAATGATATAGTATGTGAAGTTGGGCATTGCTTATAGTCCTTGTTGGGTTTACTTGGTTGAGTGAGGTTATAGGGCCTTACTTAGTCATTGCACTAGTGGACTTAATGGGGGTGTACGAGTGATGGTCTTGCTTTGGTTATGATGATATGGACTCTTATACATGCTTTTTGATATTATAACTTGATTATAGAGTTATCTCGATTATGTGCTCATTTATGTTGATATGCATGTCGGCTTGACTAGACTTGATAATGTTGGTCTTGTGATGTACATGGTCTTGACTTAAGGAATATGTGCTTATTGACTTGTATTGGTTCTTGAATGTGCATAAGGTGTTTTCAAAGTAAATTAGCATGCTTTAATGAAATGTCCCCTTTTAGCATGATTTCTATGTTGTATGTGCATATGATTCCATACTTAGTACGACTGATGTGCTAACCCAATTTCTCCCTTTTCCCCAACATTTTAGGTTCTGGTCGTTCAAGGTTGTGACCACTTTGAAGGAAGGCTTTGATCATTTCTCTAAGTGTGGGTGTGTCCTCAAATCCGAGGATGATTCCTTGTTATTACTCTAGCTATGGTTCTTTGTTATAGTCTAAAGACAATCATTTCATTCACATTGTTTCAAGATATTGTTGTAAGCCCTATGTGGCATTTCTACATTGTGTAAGGGCTTATGCCCATGTTGATTTGACTCCGTTTAGATGGTTAATATGAGACATCCCTTTTTAAGACTATATTATGTATGTTTTCTATATGTGCCATAAAAGTAGAAGACCATGTAATCTTCTTATACGAACGGTCTATGTATATTCGATATGAATATATTATGTGTAAGCTAGAGGTCTAAGTAAACCTCATAAAGTAGTGTAGATGAAAAGTTTTAAATTTTCTATATTTTTATCATATGAATATAATAATGAATGCTAAGAGGCTAGTCTTAGAGGATAGGACGACGACTCCATTTACGTCTAGGGGGTACTTTCCGAATGTGACAAACTTGGTATCAGATCATGAGGTTGAATCCCTTGAAACGATGTATCACTAAACCACGTCTATGTAGATTCTTATTCATGATTGTGAAGCGCACCACACTTATGAATGACAGACTATGTGATGCTTAGAAACTCTCATCTTTTTGTATTCCTATGTCGTACCTCTAGAGTCCTGTTATGTGCTTTCACCTAAACCTTGGATCGTGGTTATAGGTATGAATACTCGAAGAGAAGTTGCTAGAAGGGCCAAGGAATAAATGGCGAATGTGGGAGATCAAGACAACCAAGTGCCTACACAAGACAACCAAGTGCCTCCACTTGAAGAAGTTGCTATGGGTGTTCAAGTTCCGGATGTTGCTGCACTTATGACCGATGGAGATATAAGGGTAGCCTTTTCATTTGGCTCAATACATGACCTCTCAAGCTAATGATATAACTTCTCCAGTTCAAGCTATGATGTCCCAAGTGAATAGATAGGTTGGACCTCGAGTGCCTCAACATGCTAACACTATGGCCTCACATTTGAGAGACTTTGCTAAAATGAATCCACCTATGTTCTACGGGTCGAGGTCAGACGAGGACCCTCAAGATTTTCTCAATGATGTCTATAAGATTCTCTATGCTATGGATGTGACCTCAATTGAGAAGGACGAGTTAGCAACTTATCAACTCAAAAATGTGGCCCAAACTTGGTATGTACAATGGAGGGATAATAGGGCACCAAGAGGTGGCCCGGTGACTTGGGATATCTTCAAGAAGGCTTTCCTTGATAGGTTCTTCCTGGAGAGATAAGGGATGCTAAAGTGGAAGAATTCATCAACCTTTGTCAAGGAGGTATAAATGTACTTGACTATTCATTGAAGTTCACTAAATTGTCCAAGTATGCTCCATCCTTGGTGTCAAACCCAAGGGATGATATGAGTCATTTTCTTACGGGGGTGTGTGATGACTTGATGGAAGAATATCGTTCGGCTATGCTTCATCATAATATGAATATCTTTCGTCTCATGGTTCATGCTCAACAAGTGGAAGAAACTAGGCTAAGGAGAAAGAGTAGGGAGGCCAAGAAGGCTATGTATTATGAAGGTGGTTATCTAAGGGTAGGCTTGACATTCAAGACAAACATAGGTTCATGAAGAGGTTTTCTAATCAAGTTCTTCCAAATTTGCCTAGGCTCGTGATGATAGGGTGTCTAACACTAAGTATCAAAAGGAAAAAGGTACCAGTTCATCAAACAAGAAGTTAACTTGTGGAAAGTGTGTCAAAAAGCATTATGGTGATTGCCTTGATGGGCGGACAATTGCTTTGGGTGTGGAAAGAGTGGCCACAAGGTTAGGGATTGCTCGAATGTGAAGGTGCAAGATAAAGGAAGCTGGTAAGCTCAAGTTACTAGTTCTAATGTGGATGCTCCAAAGAAGAACCACTTTTATGCTTTTCGCGCTGTGGTGACCAGTATGTTACGAGTCTTCTCTATTGATGTTTAGGCTTTACTTGATCCGGGTACTACATTATATTTTTTTACTCCCTTGATAGATAAGAAGTTCGATATTTTCCCGATATTCTAAATGAACCTTTCATGGTAACTACCCCGTTAGGTGAGTCGGTGGTTGCAAAGAGGGTATATAGAATTTTTTCTATAATGTTTCACAATAAAGTTACTCATGTTGAATTAGTAGAACTTGATATGGTCGATTTTGATGTCATTTTAGGGATGGATTGGTTGCATGATTGCTTTGCTTCCATTGATTGTAGAACAAGAATTCTCAAGTTCAATTTTCCAAATGAACCCGTCTTAGAGTGGAAAGGGAGAAATTTTTTCCTAGAGGTCCTATCGTCTCTTGTCTTAAGGCTTGTAAAATGATCTCAAAAAGGGTGTTCATGCCATATTGTAAGATTCAAAGATTTAGACTCCAAAAATTCTCCCATCGAGTTAGTCCCCATAGTGAGGGAATTTTGAAGGTATTTCCTAATGATTTTCCCGGAATCCCTCCCGAACGGGAATTGATTTTGGTATTGACTTGCTACCGCATACCAACCCTATTTAAATTCCTCCTAATCGGATGGATCCGGCCGAATTGAAAGAGTTGAAGGCTCAACTCAAGGACTTACTAGACAAAGGCTTCATTGGACCTAGTATTTCTCCACGTGGTGCTCCCGTGTTAATTGTGAAGAAGGATGTGTCCCTTAGAATGTGCATTGATTATCGTCAACTCAATAAAATCACTATTAAGAACAAGTATCCTCTCCCTTGGATTGACAACTTGTTTGATCAACTCCAAGGGGCAAGATACTTTTCTAAGATTGACTTGAGATCGGGGTATCACGAACTTAGGGAAAGAGGTGAGGATATACCAAAAATGGCATTTAGGACTCAATATGGTCACTCTGAGTTTCTAGTAATGTCCTTTGGTCTCACTAATGCACCGATGAAATTTATGGACCTCATGAATAGGGTGTTTCAAAGTTACCTAGATTTATTTTTCATTGTCTTCATTGCCAACATCTTGGTATATTCAAAAATGAGGGTGAACACATTTACCAATTAAGGGCGGTGTTACAACTGCTTAAGGAAAATCAACTTTTTTCCAAGTATAGAAAATGTGAGTTTTGGTTGAGGTCAGACATTTCTTGGTCATATCATCTCTAGTGAGGGGGTTGATGAAAATCGACGCGGTCAAGAATTGGCCTAGACCATTGACTCCAATCGACATTAGAAGCTTTTGGGTCTAGCGGGATACTATAAGAGGTTTGTGGATCGTTTTGCGTCCATTTCATATCCTTTGAATACTTTGACCAAAAAGAGTATGAAATTTGAGTGGTCGGAGGCATGTAAAAGAAGCTTTCAACTCTTGTAAGAGAGGCTTACCTCCGCTCTGATGTTGACTTTACCAGAGGGTACCAATGGCTTCGTTGTATATTGTGATGCATCCCGAGTGGTCTTAGGGTGTGTCCTTATCCACATGGGAAAGTAGTAGCTTATGCTTCTAGACAACTTAAGGTGCATTAGAATATTTATCCAACTCATGATATTGAGTTAGCGGCCGTGGTATTTTCCTATGGAGACATTATTTCTATGGTGTCCATATTGATGTGTATACCGACCACAAGAGTCTTCAATATGTATTTACTCAAAAGGAGTTTAATCTTCGTCAAAGAAGGTGGTTGGAATTGTTGAAAGATTATGATATGACAGTTCTTTACCACCCGGCAAGGCCAATGCGATTGCGGATGCTCTAAGTCATATGACCATGGGTAGTGTGTCTCATATAGAAGAAGCCAAGAAATACATAGCGAAATATGTTCATAGGTTGGCTAGATTGGGTGTTAGATTGGAAGATTCTCCTAATGGTTGTTTTATGGTCCATCATAACTTCGAATCATCTTTGGTGGTGGAGGTGAAGTCTAAGCAACACCTCGATCAACCATTGATGAAGCTGAAGGATTCAGTTATTGGTAAGCTTTATGAGTCATTCTCCTAGGGGGGATGGTGTCTTGAGGTATCAAGGAAGGTTATGTGTGCCCAATGTTGATGACTTGAGAAACCAGATTCTTGATGAAGCTTATGGTTCCCATTATTCCATTCATTCGGGTTCTACAAAGATGTATCATGACCTTAGAGAAGTATTTTGGTGGAAAGGCTTGAAAGGGGACATAGCGGAATTTGTTGCAAAATGTCCCAAATTACAAACAAGTGAAAGTCGAACACCAAATGCCGGGTGTCTTACTCAAAGAAGTCCAAGTTACCACTTGGAAGTGGGAAGATATTAATATAGATTTCATGGTAGGTTTGCCACGGGCACAAAAGAAACATGACTCCTTTTGGGTAGTTGTGGATAGGTTGACCAAATTCGCTCATTTTATTCTCGTCAAGTCCACTTCCTCGGCAGAGGATTATGCAAGGATATTCATAGATGAGATTTTGTGTTGCCATGGTATTTCGTTATCCATTATATCGAATAGGGGTTCACAATTCACATCTAGTTCTTGGAGGTTATTTCAAAAAGGGTTGGGTACCAAGGTGAAGCTAAGCACCACTTTTCATGCCCAAACGGATGGTCAAGCGGAGCGTACTATTCAACCACCTGAGCATATGCTTAGAGCTTATATAATTGACTTCAAGGGTAATTGGAATAAACACTTGCCTTTGGTTGAGTTTTCCTAAAACAATAGTTACCATTCATCTATATCTATGGCTCCTTTTGACGCCTTGTATGGAAGGAGATGTAGGTCTCCAGTTGGATGATTTGAAGTAGGTGAGTCTTCACTTTTGGGTCCCGAATCGATTTATAAGATTTTGGAGAAAGTTCATATAATAGGGAATCGCTTGAAAACATCCTATAGTCGGCGAAAGTCTTATGCCGATCATAGGAGAAGAGACTTAGAGTTTGAAGAAGGTGATAAGGTGTACCTAAAAATTTCACCTATAAAAGGGGTGGTGAGATTTGGAAAGAAGGGGAAATTGAGTCCTTGTTATGTTGCTCATTATAAAATTTTGCAAAGGGTTGGCAAGGTTCCATATGATTTGAATTTACCTAGTGAATTGGCTTCGGTTCATCTGGTGTTCTATGTCTCCATGCTTAAGAAGTGTATTGGTGATCTTGAGTCCATTATTCCTATAGAGGGTCTAGGTGTGCAAGAGAACCTCTCATATGAGGAGGTTCCGGTTGAAATCCTTGATAGGCAAGTAATGAATTTAAGGAACAAGGAGGTGGCTTTCGTAAAGGTGTTATGGAAGAACCACCTAGTTGAGAGTGCAACATGAGAGGCTGAGGCTGACATGAAGTCCCATTACCCTCCTCTATTTGATAACTAAGGTTAGTTGTTCCTATTTATAGTGAAAATAATGAGTTTATTTGAAGTTGCCTTGATTTTTTGTAAAATATTGAAGTATATGCGATTTATAGTGAACCATGCCTATAGAAGTGAAAGTCTTCAAAAAAATCTCTTTTACTTGATTTGAACTTATATGGTGTATTTTGGTATGTTGTGCCTTCGTGAGATGTATTGAGCATGATTATATGTGTTGAAGAAAGCTTTGGAATAAGTGAATAAGCATGTAGTGAATGCTGAGCCCTTATGAGTTGAAAATGATGTTTTTAATTGTATTGTGTAAAAGGTCATGTGGTTAAGTTGATTTGAGTTGTAACTCATGTATTGATATGTTATTGTTGGTTGGGCTACTAGTCTTGAGGGGGATAATGTAATACTCCGAAAATATAAAGCCTAATGTAGAGATTAATATCAGAGTTTTAACACTATTTTAAGGTCAAATATAATGTATATAAGTCATTTAGGAAGTTTTAGAATCAAAACGTCAAGAAATGTCCATGACGTCCGGAAACTAGTTCAAGAGGTGCTATGCCTTAGTCTATTTGACAAGGTTTTAGGAGTTGGAATTTGATGAAATTTGGTAGTAACGTATCTAATATGTATTAAAGTTGGTTTATAGTAAAAAACATCCGAGTATGACTCCCCAAGGACCAACAAAAGGCTCATTGAGGAGGACCCTTGGCCAAAAGCTGTCAAATAGACTGTGTCAACCAATGATGCCCAACGACGAGGCGTGGTCCAATTGACAAGGCATCGATGGAACCGTCTTTGGAAACTTAGAAATTTTGGCCAAAGTTCCATTTAGACAACTCTCTTACCAAAACGAGGGACCTGCAGGACGGTTGGTCCCAAGGTCCGTCGACTGACCTACGACCCATAGGTCGAGGTCTCGTCGGTCAGGGTCCCTGTTTTCTGCCACGTTTTAGAATAGTTAATTTAATTAATTAGGTGGTTATTTAATTATTTATGGGTTAATAGAGGTCTATTTAAGTTATTTAATGACTTATATAAAACCCAAACCTAATCAAACTAAACCCAACCCTCATATTTTCCAACACCCAATCGTTCTTCCTTCTGTCTTCTTTCTCTCTCCCAAAGAAACTCCATAGAAGCCCAAGCAAGGGAGGGTTCTAGGGAATCAATAAGACTACTTTCCTCCATTAATCTTCATAAATTAACAAGGTATGGGATTCCTTTCATCTTTAGGATTCTTTCCCCAAAGGGTTTTTCGAAATTGATTAAAAAAATATGAGTTTCAACTGGGTTTTCTTCTATTACGAATTTGATCTTCTAGATTGTATTGTTTATGGTTTATTTTGGTTATTAAACTTAGACTATGATGTATTATGATTCAATTATGCTAGTTATTCATGAATTAACCTAGTTTGTGAATTAGATCATGAATTCGACCTAAGTCCCTAAATCTTGGTTATGAACTAGTGATGAATTGTTGTATAGTGATTCAATTGACTTCATTATTGTGTAAATTACTATTGTGTGATCATATTACACCCATTGTTGGGTTGAATTGTATGGTTGATGGTAAAACCTTGGATGATGGCTTGTGAAGGAGATAGGGTAAGTCTTGTGATCTCAACCCTTAACATCAACTATGATTACTTGTGTTTAGTGATGAAGTTATATTGAAGTACACCTTATGATAAGATTGATTAGGTTTGGTGTGATTTTTAATTTAAATGTCTTTATATATGATTTGTGAGTTCTTGGTTAAGGTGTATTGATATAAAGATGGTGATGACTTACCTATGTGCCTTATCATAATGTGATTATGAATATGTGCTAACCTCACATGTGTGAATTGTAATGAAAGGACAATACTCATTCAATTCCTATTGATCTATAATGATGATTATATAAGTGTTAGAACCTATGACCTAAAGTAAGTTATGATTATTAATTAAAGACACTTTAAAAGGGACTCTAGCTTAGCATCAAGTGAACTAGAAGTGCGGAGTGTCCCTTCGCCCATAGGGAAGGTAGGATCACTAATGTTCTCATTAAATTAGAGAAAATAATTCATGTAGCATAAAGAGGGTCCCAACTACATCTCCTAATTCTTGAACTATGTTGCCCCATAGGAATGCGAGCAAGTGGATCCACATAGATGTTATGTTCATGTTTTAGTACTACCTTGGCAAGTAGTCCGCCTTCTTTCGGTGTAAGGTTCCATTGACACTAGATTCCACATTGGATCATGTGGTCTATGTCGGTTAAGGCAAAATGTTCCCAAAAGGTAGAATGGAGTAATAAGGTGAAATTTTACTAGGATGACCTAAGGGGTTTGGCTTAGTCCAGGTAGGGGTATGAGACTCTTCCTATACATTGCACTAGTTAGACTTGAGGGAAGTCTTAGAAGAATGTTCTTATATACTTATATTCTTATGAATGAAATAATATTTATATGTTGATCTTACATGCTAATGAAACTATGTGATATTGGTTTCACTTCTGAACATGTGATTGGTCTCTATTGTTAAAGTATGATTATGCTTACTCTTAATGATATAATATGTGAAAATGGGAATTTCTTATAGTACTTGTTGGTATGGTTGAGTGAGGTTATAGGGCTTTACTTAGTCATTGCACTAGTGGACTTAATGGGGGTATGTGAGTGATTGTCTTGCTTTGGTTATGATGCTATGAACTCTTATACATGCTTGTTGATATTATAACTTGATTATAGAGTTATCTCGATTATGTGCTCATTTGTGTTGATATGCATGTTGAATTCACTAGAATTGATATTGTTGGTCTTGTGATGTACATGATCTTGAGTTAAGGAATATGTGTTTATTAACTTGTATTGGTTCTTGTTGTGCATAAGGTGTTTTCAAAGTAAAATAACATGCTTTAATGAAATGTCCCTTTTTAGAATGATTTCTATGTTGTATGTGTATATGATTCCATACTTACTACAAGTGTTGTGCTAACCCCATTTATCCCTTTCCCCCCAACATTTCAATTTTCGATTGTTGAAGGTTCGTAGCCACTTTAAAAGAAGGCTTTGACCATTTCTCCAAGTGTGGGTATGTCCTTAAGTCCGAGGATGATGCCTTGTTATTACTCTAGCTATGGTTCTTTGTTATAGTCTATAGACCATCATTTCATTCACGTTGTTTAAAGATATTGTTGTATGCGCTATATGACATTTCTACATTGTGTAAGGGATTATTCCCATATTGATTTGACTTCGTTTAGATGTTTAATATGAGACATACCTTTTTAAGACTTTATTATGTATATTGTCTATATGTGACACAAAAGTAGAAGACTATGTAATCTTCTTATACGTAGGGTCTATTTATACTCGATATGAATATATTAAGTGTAAGCGATAGTGTAGATGAAAAGTTTTAAATTTTCCGCATTTTTAAACTATGAATGTAATGATGAATACTAAGAGGCTAGTCTTAGTCCTCTTCGAGGATGACGATACCGGTTACGTCTAGTGGGTACTTTCCGGACGTGACATTTCACTTTAGTGTGGATGCAATAGCTAATACCTATGCAGGCACATTATGTGATAGGGATATTATTTCTAGAAACTCGGCCTAACTAACGGGAGAGTTTCCATCTCATGAGAGCATCTGTAGAAGACCCAACCTAAACTACAGGGAGAGTCTCTATCCTTTTTACCAAATTCGCTCGGTGCTAAGCATTATTCCTAAACTTATGCATAGCTAGTGTGAATTGCATTTACGTATGTGAAGGAGAACTTTATCCTTATTCAACACTACAAATAACATAGCTCATTGATTCAATAAGGAAAACTACCTTTTACCATTAGAATTCTAATATACATGTGAGGAATCCTTTTACATACATTCATAGTGTTTTTATGAGAATTACTTTTCAACCAAAACAATAGGATGACCATAGAAATGTACATTTCATATTTCATAATGTGTAAAAATGAATATGAGAACTATACTTTCAATTGACACCATAGATACAACATAATCATATTTATGCATGGGGTGTGTGTAATTGTCCATACTATGATAAAACAACAACAATCATAGACACTTCCCTTTCAAAGTGTTCATAAGCATGTACATATTATCATAATCATGCATAATTTTCATGTATTGCATTCACGGATTTATAGACCATGCAACTCAACACATCTACATTCATTATGGACCTAATCGTAATTCAATTAGTTCATTCATTCATTGCATGTGTGTACTCATATAATCATATTGCAAGTCACGTGGGTATAATCTTTCAACAATAAAGCACTATATACAATTCAACATGCATTACAAGTAAGCACCTCCACCATAAGTGGATCAAACAATTCATATATATAAGAATCTTATACATAGGATATCTTCATACATTGCCTTTAAGGCCATACTTCAAGATTCAACACTTACAATTTACCCTTCAAGGGTGATATGTCATATCGTGTAATCACACTTAGTATTACTACTTTTAGCATGAAAAAAATACTAATTGACTAGATTAACATAGATACAATTCTAAGCATTCATATTGTACCAAAAAACCCATCACAATTTAATAAAAATTGGGTCATAGGGAAGCACATAGGTTCATAGGGAATCTATCATAAAAATCACCATTATACATCAAATCATTCATAATATAAATAAATTAACTCATAGAAATTCGTTTTAGGAAGAACCCATGGCTAGATTTGAAACCCTTGCTTTTGAAGAATTACCCAATTTCAAAAATTAGAGTTGGAGGGCTTCATGGAGAAAGAAATTTCATGAATGAAGGTTCCCATACCTTAATACAAAAATACAACAATAATTCTCCATAATAATGCATAATTAATGACATGAATCCATCAACTAACTTCATATAGACATCTTCTATCCATTACACATCCATAATCAACCAATTTCAAATCAATTTAGGAGTTTAAAGGAAATCATGGGTTCTTGAAGAAATTAAATGTAAAATCAACTCATAATCATTAATCGAACCTTAATTCATCAATATGATTGCTTTGATAATGTTTTATCAACGAACTCATGCTTAGATTAGAAAATAGGGTTTTGATATTTAAAAGACTTTGAAAATCTCTTTGATTGGAATCCTTGACAGATTGATAAATCAAGGATGAATGATCACCATACCTATATTAATAAACCTTGAAGAAAATTGATGAAGAAACTCCTTTGAAATCCTCAAACCCAAGCTTCCATGCCTTCTTCTTCTTCCTTGAGTTTAGAAAGAGAATATTGGAGGAAGATGAACTTTTTGATTTGAAATGGGTCTTTGTGAAAGTGGTTTATTTTGGGGATGTTTTAATATAAAATCTATTATATAGTTGTTTAAAAATAATATAAAATGTATCCACTTTCTAATTTGAGTTTAAAATAATATTTACGATAACGCCATTCCATATATGGACTTAGCTAAAAAATCTAAGGAAATGTTTAAGGAAGCATTCAAAGTCCTTGAAGTGGTTCACTAGACTTGAACCGTCCCTTAAACTTATGCTTTGCCAAAATTTTGGACCTTTTTGTATCTCCAATACATACATAAACTTATAAGGTTCATACGTTAGGCTCTAGTTCAACCTATTATTTTGCCAGTCCTTACATTATTCCCCACTTAAAAACATTTGTCCTTGAATGACACTTTGAACACATTAAGGAAACGACTCAAGAATATCAGCCTATCATGCATGCAACATTACAAACAATGCACAAAACTAGGAGAAAACATCAACTCCACATCAATAATCTCAATACAACACAAAAATGCAGGAACTACATCTACAAACTCATTATGCATCAAAACATCAACATTTATCATTTCATATTTCATTGGAGGAACTATGTTCTCCAACTCACATCATGCTCATCTTCTCATCATAAAGCAAATTATACAACTCTTCACAAAATACCATATAAACATGCCTAACATTTCAACTCATGAAGCACATAGATAACTTATACTAGATACATATCAACATAAGGAACATGCAACTCATGCAAAACTCACTTTAAGCAAAATAATAATCTTTCAGAAACATGCACATTTTAAGGAGATCATGGAAATCTCTAAATTACTCATAAATCCTAGATATGGAACTTGTCCAAAAGGAAACTCTTGGTGTCAAGCTTGAATAGAAATAGAAGAAAGGGATAAGCATATCGGAAGTTTCTTAAATAAAAGTTGTTAAATTAAACATATGTCAAATAAACCAAAATACCCTTAAATATTGTGGTCTTAAACATGCCACGTGAAAAGGTGAAGTTAAAGTTTTGCAAAAAAAGAAAAGAGGTCATTCTTTTCTAAACAAGCTAAAAAGGAAATTGGGTCATTCTTTTTTAAACGGAGAAAGTAATAAGGAAACATGCAAGCACTGTAACCTTTCCAGATGAAACCTTAACACGAAGAGCATTAATAACTAGCCTGCTAAAAAAAAGAAATAAAGAAGGTACCTGCAAAAATGTGTGTTACTTTCCACAAAAACTAAGGTTGCAAAGATTATTCATGTGCTCTAAATTACAGAGAATATGAGATGGCATGCAAAGGATATTTATAAATAGAGATGGAATCATGAGGCATCCTAGACATGGTGAGGCGTGAAGAAGTTTTATACTACTTTTCTAAATTTTCTATTGATCCCCGAAATGTTTGTTTAGACCTAGCGAATGATGGTATCAAACCTTTTGGAAAGATGAGTACTACTTATTGTATTTGGACAGCTGAGGTAATAAACAGTTGGTCCAATCATTATCATTGGATGTATTTTGTTGAAAGGTAAAATATTTCTCATTCAAAATTCTTTTTTTCAACATAATACTTATTCTTATATCTTCTTAGTTTAGTTATGGATTGTTAGGTCATTTCAAGTCACTTTTATGAAATTAATCACAATCAGAAGGTTCCATAGCCGAGATTGATATAGTTAAAAAGTTCTTTGTCATGCCCCAGCCTACACGCTGGACGTGGTCGACACTCGAGAACCATCGTTGGTCCCAAGAGAACCCTTGGTCTGGCTGACTAATTCATGGAAAACTTACTCAATCAAAATAGGAACTTCAAATGCGTAATTAAACTTTAAATTTTAAACCAAAACTTAACTCGAATGAACGTTTGAAAATACGTATTAAGTTATACAATCAATTGACTCAAGATCTCAAAACAACTCAACATGAAGGGGAATAATAAAAGACTCCTCAACATCTAACTATCCATGAATTTCTCTAATAGTAAGATCAATGTTGGGAAATAATCAGCGAAAACTTAGCAAAAGCTGGAAACAAGTTTGAAGCCCTCTATAAAGTAAGAGTCTCACCAAAGATAGCTAGAGTGCAAATGGTATCAACAAAGTGCCTGCTGATGACCCTTAATCTGCATCATATAAGATTTAAGTTTAATGACATCTGTTATTGGGGGGATTTTAACCCTGCAATAAAATTGTTGCCAAAATATTATAACGACCAGGAAAATCTCCGCAAACTGGGAAAGGTGAATGTTCTTGGGTCGGGCAACTAATCGCAGGGGTTGTTGACCAACATAACATATAAATTTAACCACCACAGATAACACATTCTTTTGCAGTGAGGGTTTAGGAAACAATCGTGGTTTTTCTAATCCACAAGGACAGATCCCCCTTCATAATGAATTAACACAGCTACTAAACAAAGAAAAACAACTTTAAGATCTTAGGATTCGATTAAAGCATGTAACTAGTGACTTTGTTGACTAAAATGAATGTCTTCCTAACATAACATTTCTAATAAACCTTTAGAAATGGGATAAAAGTTTTTTAAGAAATTGCATGAAATTCTTTGAATGAGGAATGCAACAAAATGAAAACCATAAAATAGGAACGAAAATTTTCTGAGAATATCTATGTTGCTCTAACTCTTCAAAAAATGATGGAAACCTTTTACTTTAGTTAGTACGGGTTTCTACTAGCAATATACATATACCATAACAATGTGCTCACATAGGTCCTTTACTAGTGGATCCACCTAAAAAATGACATAGTTTGACTTAGAACGGGAAGTTGAGGGAAAAAATTGCGGTTATTTTTAAGCATACTAATTTATTTTTATGTTTCATTTTTAATTTAGTTAAATAAATAAACACATAGAGACACTATTTTTTGTCGTACTATGCTTTATTATGTTGATTTGACAAACTTATTCGAGGAACCAGATGATATGCACAGATCTATTAACTTTATAAGATTTCTTTATACGACATCTTTATTGTTGCTTTTATATTGAATTGATTTGAGTATTTCTGAGTGGAGTTAAGTTGAGATGAGGTGAGTATGTCTTCCTTTTTAACAGTACAAACTTATGTCTATGCTTTAGAGTTTCCTTTGCATGCTCGTACATTCAATGTACTGATATCATTTGACCTACATCTTTCATGAGAGAAATATGATAATCAAGATATCAAAATGGGTTCCGTTGATACCACTTGAAGTTCCATATTTCCTTTGGTGAGTCTCCTTGCTTCAGAGGGTTCCACACATTGACTTTCATTTTTGTTAGGATGTCGTGGGTCTTGTTCCGACTTCCATCATAGTTTGTAGAGGCTTCATAGACAATAGTGTTTTGAGGAGTCTTTTCATTTTTATTGTTTATATTTAAGATTTCCTGTTAAGAGTTCAGTTTGTTTTGAGATTTCTATTTCAACAGGTAAGTCTTCTGCTGAGCATTAAGTCAAGCCAATGGTTCGCTTGGGATCATTAATGGTTGGTATACGAGTGTCGGTCATGTCCAGGTTGTAGGCTCGGTGCATAACACACACACACCGCCCCCTCCCTCCCTCCAAAAAAAAATGCTTTTGAAAAGTATTTAAAATTTACTTTTTTTTACTTTTTACGCCACTCCCCCGATACTCCCCCAGGCAAGGATGGCCCCACCACTCCGAAAGTATTTTTAAAAATTCATTTTTTTACATCACACCACCTCTAACACCCCCCTCCCACGCATGCAAGCCCCAACAAAAAAACTCAAAAAATTATTTTTGAAAAATATGTTAAATTTTTTAAAAACATCATTTTTATGCCCTCCCAGGACATTCCCGTTAAAAAATTCTTAAGAAAAAACCATTCACCCCTCCAGGATCCTACCCTCACCCCCCCTCACCAACCCTAATCAATTTTCTTTTTGTGATTCTTATTTCCCTCCAAAACTTAGGGTTTTCAATCTATGTCACAGGCCTTCTTCCAAAACAATTTCAATTGTTTATTTATCATTTTTTATGGTTGATTATGATTTATCATATTGGATTGATGGAGTATTGTTTATTTAAGATGGAAATTCCCAATTGATCCATGCATGATTTCCCCATATTGCTAATTATATATTGATATGTTGGTTGCTTGAGATTATAAGTATGTAAATTGATCATGTTTACATTAACTAAGTTGTTGAATCATGATATCCCCTATACAATGTAGTGTAAATTATGATATTGTTGCAAGATCATTCTACCCTATACTTACACATGATGATGCGTGAATTGTCTATAACTATGATATGTGGTTGTGTATGATTGAAAGACTATTCTCAAAAAATACTATGAACATGATGTGAAAGGTTTACTCCCATAGTAATGATTTGAAGGTTGATGCAACATCTAATAACTCAAAAAACCTAAGAATAAGCTAAGAAACTAAAAATAATAATTTTTGCAGAGAAAAAGGAAAAATATGGAAAATTTGTCTAAGTTAAGAAAGTGAGTTTTTTGTAATTTTTAAAAGGCCATTACTTCTACCTCAGGATGTGTTAGAGGTAGTTCTTGATATGGTTGGAAATACTATGGAAAGGTATTTACAACTCCGCCGGGTTTGCTCGATTTCGATATAGTATGCATGAGTTATGCCCTTCGAAAGTTGGATTGATGAAAGTCCCAATCCGGATTTAGGGAAGCGCAAACTAGTTTTTCACCAATTAATTTCCTACTTTATTTTAGGAGTTTATTGGGGTAAAAACATGTCTTAGATCAGTTTGGAAAAGTGAGAATTACGCTTAGGGCTTGGAGAAGTGAGAAAAAGAAGAAAGAAAGGGAGAGAAGTCAAGAATTCGCCAAGAATGTCAAGCTTTGCGAGTGGAATTCGTTTGGGGTGATCCCTATCAAGGTATTTGAGTCTTCCATAACGTTGGTTTCGTTCACCCACGTGTCGAGCATCTTTTATTCAGCATGATTTCATCCTAGAAAGATTAGAGTTTTGAATTGTTTTTGAATGATGTTCTTGAATGACTTTCATTCTTGAAAATGAGTTGAGATTTAGGATTTCATGATGATATAGGTGTTTTTCTTGAATTCATTGGGTTATATCCTTGTATAGATTAATTGAGTACATAGATCTAAGGTGAATTTTAGAAAAGAAATCAAATAAAAACGATTTAAGGGCAGGAAATTGAGATGGAAATTTGTTAGTCGTCACCTGGGCAGATCCAGGCACAAGGCGCCCCATCTGCGCAAGAGGTCCTGGGGCGGGCACCTCCAGTGCTCTAGAATGAGGCCTCTAAACTTGAGACCTGGTGTGGCGCACCCAAAACGCACCCGAATCGGCATTTTTCACCCAATTTTTGTAATTCAGTCCGATGAAGCTTTTCTAAAGTGTTTTAACACTTCCTAACGATTATAACTACTCTAAATCACTTTTAATCATACTTAAATCATCTAGAAACACGAGTTACAACCTTGAATCCATGATTTCAAATTCAAGGGAAGTTTAGAAAGCTCCTACAATTCTTTCAAGAAGTCTTTTACAAATACTCTAAACTTATTTTAAGACTTAAAGATCGGGTTGAGTAATGAGTAAAGATAAGAAAAAGGAGTTCATTTCAAGCTTCATAAGTCTTTCAAAAATGTTTTAAATGTTGTTTTATGACTTAAGATTTGGTTCAGTTCAAAGTAAAGTGAAATATTTCTTCAAAGAAGTATATGGGGACTAAGTATTCCCAAAGCATATAAAATATTTTCACATTTAAAAAGAACGGAAACTAGGATTACTAAAGACACTTCGGGCTAGCCTTTGAGCTAAGTTTA
Source organism: Solanum pennellii (assembly GCF_001406875.1). NCBI lineage: Eukaryota > Viridiplantae > Streptophyta > Magnoliopsida > Solanales > Solanaceae > Solanum > Solanum pennellii. Next base: position 68,678,416 of record NC_028641.1, read on the forward strand.
TGCATTTGAGATACCACAAAAGTTAGCAACAATATATGTGGTATTTCACATCTATATGTTGAAGAAGTCCATGGGCGATCCTTCATTGATCATTCCAACTGAAAATATTGGGATCAAGGATAGCCTATCTTATGAATAGATTCCGGTTGAGATCTTAGATCGCCATGTTCACAAGTTGAGAACTTAATAAGTCGCATCAGTCAAGGTCCTATGGAGGAACGAATTTGTTGAAGAAGCTACTTGGGAAGCTGAAGAGGATATGAAGAAAAGATATCCACATCTCTTTGAATGCGGAGAAGATGCAGATCAATGAACTAATTCTCTTCTTAATACTATAAAGTTATGAGTAAGCATGTTGTTACTAGTTTTAACTTGATTGAATGTTGAAATTGATGTTGCCACACTTATCTTAGTGAAAGAAATCTCATCCAAGGATGAATGTTCCCAAGGAGGAGATATTGTAACATCTCGCATTTTCAAAATATCTAAGAAAAAGCTAAGAAACTAAAAGTAATCATTATTGGAAAGAAAAAGGAAAAATCAGGAAAATTTTTCTAGGTTAAGAAAGTGAGTTTTGGTGATTTTCAAACGTCCATAACTTCTAGATAAAGATTATTTAGAGTATTTCTTGATATGGTTGGAAATTCCGTGGAAATATCTTTTCTACGCCGCAGAGTTTGTGCGATTTCGATATCGTATGAGTGAGTTATGTCCTTCAAGAGTTGAGTTGTTGGATTGAGAAAAGTCTCATTCCGGATTTAGGGAAGGGCAAACTAGTCTTTTTACCAATTAATTTCCTATTTCATTTTAGCGGTTTATTGTACTAAGAAAATTATTAGATCAGTTTGGAAAAGTAAAAATTAGGTTTAGGGCTTGGAGAAGAGAGAAAAGAAGCAAGAAAGGGAGAGAAGTCAAGAATTCACCAAGAACGTCAAGCTTTGCTAGGAATTCATCAGGGGTGATCCCTATCCAGGAATGTGAGTCTACCATAACGTTGGGTTCATTCACCTCGTTCCAAGCATGTTTGATTCAGCGTGATTTCATCCTAAAAAGATTGGATTTTTGAATGTTCTTGAATGTTGTTCTTGAATCGCTTTTGTTCTTGAACATGAATTGAGATTTAGGAGTTCTTTGACGATCTACGTATTGTTCTTGAATTCATTGGGTTATTGGGTACATATATCTAAGGTAAATCATCCAGAAACACGAGTTACAACCTTTAATCCATAACTTCAAATTCAAGGAAAGTTTACAGTCAAGTCTAGAAAGTTCCTAAAGTCCTTTAAGGAAGTCTTTTACAAATACTTAAAAGTTGTTTTAAGACTGAAAGATCAGGTTGAGTAATGAGTAGAGATAAGATGGAGTTCATTTCAAGTTTCATATGTCTTTCCGAAAATGTTTTAAATCTTGTTTTAAGAATTAAGATTTAGTTCAGTTCAGAGTAAAGTGAAGTATTTATTAAAAGAAGTATAATGGGACTAAGTATTCCCAAAGTAGTATAAAATGTTTTCACATTTAAAAAGAAGAGAAACTAAGATTTGTAAAGAGCCTTGGGCTTGCTTTATGAAAAGAGTAATAGCTTTCTAAATGAAGCAAGTAGGGAAACTGAGATTTCCAAGATAGCTCTTCATCTATGTTTTTGAGCACTAATATCAAATCACAGATTAAGTATGTTTTTAAAACCTAAGAGCCAGTATGTTCGGTGAGTAGTATTGAGAACGGTATAGGTGAGTGTTGAGACAACTCACAGCCCTATAAACCAACATCAAGTCAACAAGTGCAATGACCAAGTAAATTCCCATAACCTTACTCAACCAAGTAAATCCAACAAAAGACCATAAGAAATGTCTAATGTGATATAATGTAGCATTAAGAGGAATCATCATCATATCTAGCAACATAAACAAATAACATATTCATAAATGAAACTAACATAGAATAAGGTTATTAAGGTGTAAAGTCAACATATATACATATCATGTACTTTCTAAAACATAAGGACAACCTTCCAAGACTTCCCTCAAGGATAACTAGTGCAATGTATAGGTAGAGTCTCATACCTATACCTAGACTAAGTCAAACCTCTTAGGTCACCCTAGTTAGTGTTCACATTACTTCATTTTACTTTCAGGAACACTTTCCTTAACCAACGTAGACCACATGAGCTAAATGTGTAATTCGGTTTCCTGAAACCCTACACCGAGAGAAGGCAGAACACTTTCCAAGGTTGTACCAAAACATGAACATAACATTCTAGGTGGATCCACTAGCTAGTATTCCTATGAGGGTAACATAGTTCAAGAACTAGGAGATATACTTCGGACGCTTTTAATGCACAATTGCACCATGTCACCATCTCATGAGAACCATTGTTAACCTACCTTCCCAGATTGGGAAGGGACACATCTCACATCTAGTTCACTCGGTGCTAAGCTAGAGACCCTTTTTGAAATGTCTTCAAGCCTTTGTTAATCATCATAACTTAGTATAAGCCATAAGATACTAACCCCTTGTATATTAATATCATTATCTCATTATGAATTGCATGAGAATGTCCTTTCAACACAACCCTTATATGTGAGATCAACACATTATCATCATTATGTCATGATGAGGCATATAGGCAATTCATAACCAACCTTATATCATTTCATCTTAAACATAATATCACAACTCCATATAATCAAAGACATTTCAATAAAATCATCATACCAACACATAATCATTATAATCAAAAGGCATGCTTCAATTGAACTTCACCACCAAGTAAAAGCCATCACAATTGAAGTAAAAATTCAAGATCACAAAGTCTTACTAATTCTCCTTCAACAAGACATCATCATTGGTATTACCCTTAACCAATCGAATTTCATCATCAATAAGTTTGATAAAATAATTCAATAGTAATTTAACACAATAACGAAGTCAATTTCATCAATACTAATCAATTCAACATGAGTTCATAACCTAGGGTTAGGGAATTTGGATCAATTCATGATCTATTCCACAATCTAGGTTAATTCATCAAGAACAAATGTAATTGAACGATAACACAACACAATCTAATCATAATCACTAAAATAAACCATAAACAATACAATTTAGAAGATCAAATTCGTATTAGGAAGAAACCCATATGAAATCATCTTTTTGAAAACAAATTTTTGGAGAACCCTTTGGGCAAAGGAATCCCAAAGGTGAAGAGTTCTCATACCTATTTAATTTTTTAAGATTGATGGATAAAAGCACCCTTCATTCTTCCCTAAATACCTTGACCTATATCTTTAATGGATTTCCTCTTTGGGAGATAGAAAGTAGAGAGAAGGAAGAGCAATTTGTGTTTGGAAATTCAGAGGTGTTAAGTGAGGTTTTAGGCTTAGGGTAGGTTATATAGTTAATTAACTAATCTAATTAAACACACCCTAATCACTAATTAAACCCCTAACTAACTAACCTAATTAAATGAACCTAACTAATTTTCACATGGAAGTCACAGGGCTGACATACGAGACCCCAACCTACAGGCCGTTACAAAGTCGACGGCCAGGACCCCCACCGTCCTGTGCAATCCTAATTTTGGTCATAGAGTTTCCAAATAGGCCTCTTATTGAAAATAAATAAGTGACCATCGACGGAGGCATCGAAACCCCATCGATCATTCCACGTCTTGTCGCCTATAACCGCCGATGGCTACTGCCTGCACTGCCTCAATTGGCAGCTTTGGGTCAAAATGAAAGGGTCCTCCTCAAGGACCCTTAGGGTGGTCCTTGGGGAGTCATACCTGGACATTTTGACCCTAAATCTACTCTAATACGTGTTAGACACCATTGTACAAAATTTCATCCATTCCGACTCATAAAACCCCGTAAAATAGGCTAAGACACACTAGCACCATTTTGACAAGTCTCTGGACGTCATGGACGTTCCTTGACGTTTTGACTCTAAAACTTCCTAAATGACTTTTATGCATTATTATTGACGTTAAAACATTATTATACACATTAAAAACTCATGCGAGGCTCTAGATTAGGTATTAGACTTTTTGAGTGTTACAACAAGAACAAGAAGATCAACTATGAACAAGAACATGAGTTATGTACTATGATTTATTAATAGGTTCTACTTAGTATGAACGGGGGGATGAGATTTTATTCATGCATTGCACAAGTGGACTTTGAGAGTGATTGTGGTATGTGTTCTTATGACATATTGCTTTGTCAGTTAATGCATGTTTTCTATAAATCATGAACATTAACCTTACTTATGATTTCTTAATAAGCTTTGCTTAGTGTGACTGAGAGTATGGATTTCACTTAGACATTGCACAAGTAGACTTATAAATTTATTATGATGTGGTTTCATTATGATATGATGATGTATGAATCTATATATGCATGATATGAATTGTTGTTAAGATTTACTCTCTATATATTTCATGTTATCAGCATGAATGTCTCCTTTTCTATGCGTGTTGTCTATGGATGAGGTCAAGGTATGTTATGTATGATAATGGTATCTTAAAAGAAAAGTTATAAATTTTCTGCATCATTTCTACTTGTTATTTCATGATTATGGTAAGGTCTTGAAATAGACCCCTTCGGGGTCAAGTACTACATTGTGTTACGTCTAGGGGGTACTACTGAGTCGTGACAGAAGCGATAACAAAATTGAGTTTAGTTAACTATATTTGCATATACTACTTGAGGTTCCAAATATTAATAGTTTTAACAAATTAATCATGTCTTAGAATACATGACGTCTGAAGGATTTTTTTTATTACATCTAAGTTTTTAAATTTTCTATGCTAATTAGAGAAGTATTATTACCGGTTAAAGAGAAATACGTAAAAACTAATATAAACAAGTAGACTTATGATTAAAATATTAATATAAATAATTTTGCAAAGCGATGTCCAAATAAAATAGGCATAGTACATAAATAAATCTTTACTTTTTCTTCTAAACTAAGACCTATTTTTTTAAATTTATATAAGTTTAAGAGTCTATTTACACATATTTAAGATTGAAAGGCATAAATATATGATTAAGCTAAATTAAAAACACGTTTATGTATTATGCAATAAAATATTGGTAGCTCATTTTTATACATTCAAACAACACTAAAAGATATGATTAGGTGTCTTTGAAGTTAACAAAACAAAATCTGCACCACATGTAATAATAAGCCGTTATCTACTTTGTTATTTCAGGACTTTGACACTTCACTTCTGTGGGCTTAATTCTAATACCTTAAGTCCCCTCGATAAACCTTATTATTTTCATCTTTTCTTTAAGAAGGGTTTCATTTTTGAAACTTAGCAATCAGTGTTTCTTTGTCTCACTATCTTTGTTGAGGTAAGTAATTAGCAACTAATTGATTAATCTGCAATTTGTGGCTCTATTTTGGTCCTAATATGCTTTAAGTATAAAAGAAAAGTTCGGTTCTAAGTTTGTGTATTAGTTTAGTTGCACCTGTTTGATGTTGAATTAGGCGAAATTCATAAACTAATTTTACTTGAGAAAATTTTAAAATGTATGCCCATGAATGTTGGTTCTTAAATCATGTTATGTGTTGTGCGTCCATGATTTAGGAACCATCATTCATAGACACACAACACATAACGTGATATAGGAACCAACATTCGTCGGCATACATTTTTAAAACATATCTTAAGTAAAATTAGTTTATGAATTTTTCCTAATCAACATCAAACAAGGGCAACAAAACTAATACACAGACTTAGAACCCAACTTTTCTTTTTCCTTAAAGCATATTAAGTCCAAAATAGAGCCACAAATTACACCTTAATGATTAGTTGCTACATACGTCAACAAAGATAATCATGAGACGGAGAAACACTGATTGAAAAAATTTCAAAACTGAAACCCTTGTTAAAGAAAACATGAAAAGAACAAGGCTTATTGAGGGGCTTTAAGGTATAGAATTTAGCCCACATAAGTGAAGTGTCAAATTTCAGAAACAAAAAAGTAGAGCCCTTTTAAAATTGGTATTTAAGATTCTCATTTCCCCCAAAACTTAGGGTTTTCAATCTATGTCATCGGCCTTCTTCCAAAATAATTTCAATTGTTTATTTATGATTTATTATGGTTGATTATGATTAATCATGATTTGATTGATAAGTATTGTTGGTTTAAGATGGAAATTCCAATGGATCCATGATTTCCCCATATTGCTAATTATGAATTGATATGTGGGTTGTTTGTGATTATAAGTATGTCAATTGATCATGTTTACATTAAATAAGTTGTTGAATCATTATATCCTCTATATAATGTAGTGATTCAAGAAGTTACGGCTGAATTTAACTCATGGCCTTGAAGGAAAAATTAAGTGGTTTTAAATATGTTTTATGAAGATTATGTATAAGCTTGTGATTCACTTAGAGAGTGGAGATTCTATTACTATTGTGTAAATTATGATATTGTTGCAAGACCATTCTCCCCTATGCTTACACATGATGATGTGAATTGTCTATAACTATGATAATCTAGTTGTGTTGATTGAAAGACTATACTCATGAAATGCTGTGTACATGATCTGAAAGGTTTACTCATATAGTAATGATTCGAAGGTTGATGCAACATCTCGCAACTCAAAAAAGCTAAGAATAAGCTAAGAAGCTAAAAATAATCATTTTTGGAAGATAGTGTTTCTCAAGGTTCTTCTAATGCTCACATTTTGAAGTTTAACGAAGATAGGGTGTCTAACTCTAAGCCTCAATAGGGAAGCTGGGGTGGATCTTCTTTCACCTTTTGTGCTAGGTATGTAAAGAAGCACAATGGTAAATTCTTAGTCGATATTGGTAGTTTCTTTAGTTGTTGTAAGAACACTCATTCTAGATATCTTCCTTTAATTCTCCATAACTGCGAAATATTCTAATTTTTTCTTGACTTGTCTTTACTACATAATTATGTTGGTAGTGAATTCTTAAAAGTATACACCTTGCCAACCCTCTAGCTTCTAGAGAAGGACCCATGGAGACTCATAGTCCATATATCAATCTCAATATCTCAATATCACATCAACTCTCCACCTCAGCATGGCTACTGATATAAGTAAGGTGTCACATTTTCTTTCTGAAAAGAATAGTATTTCTCAACTTTCTCATATTTTCATAAACCATCATATGCCGCATGAGAATGAATACTTCACAATAAATATAACACAGGGACATAATCAGCTCATCAAGGATTTCAAATAGTATTAAGTTCTCAAACTCAATAGGTCATGAAACATATTCTCAAAGGATAGGGGTAGTGGAGAAAACCATTTAAATCCAAACTTCACAACTTACAAAAGCATTTTATTCATTTTCTTTAAGGTGGTTCAAAAATCAACTCAAGCTCCAGTTCGGGCATTTTCACGTCAAATATAAATTTAAGCCACACAACCTTTCGCTCGGATAGTTATTCAAATATCACAGACTTCTCACAATAATTAACAATGTCGCAAAAGCCTCCACATAGGATAAACATCACAATAAGGCATTATACTAATTAAATTGGGGAGATAAGTACATACTACCACTCATTTCACAGTATTCTCCTAAGAACATGTTAATTACTCACATAGTCTATAAGAGGAATAGCCAAACCTACCTCAAGGCCGAAACTTCACTCGAACAACTCTATCAAAGCAATTCCTCCACCCAGTCACCGAAATGATCCTCAATATCAAGAATGAAAAGATTTTATCAAAAGTCCAATGATATCCATATTGATAAGATTTAAAATATGCGGTAAAATAGTCGAAAAATCACTTCGGAAATCAAAAAGGTAAAACTAGATTTTTAGTTGAAAATCAAGTTCGACAAGTCAAGAAGATTTTGTTGTCGAAAACATTATTAAAAACAAGCAAGAATTGAGCTTTAAATCAAGAATTACTCATTTTTCAATTTGGGGAAAAAATTTCCAAAAATCCACATTTGGAATCTTGGTTTTAAAGTGCTTTGAAAAGATCAAATTTGAAGAAAACGACATAAAATCGATAGGGATTTACCCGCACAAGTTTTTCTGAAGAAACTGCTTGCAAAATCTTCCTCCCAAGCTCCCAATATGAAAAGAACGGTGAAAGCAAGTGAAATGGGAAGAAAGGGGATTGTTTTAGCCCCCCCCAAAAAAGGTTGTCGACGTTCTGTTGACTACCTTTGACAATTGACCGTGCATTTACAATTTTATTCTATATTATTGAAGTCTCCGAATAAACTCTCGAAATTCATTCGAGACATGATAAAAATAAACCAAATATGCTACGCCCACTAAATTTGATATTCCAGACTCAATGGAATTGTTGAATTTCTGAAAAAATGTCGTTATAACTGAAATATCCTCTTGAACCTGTCTTTAGGCCTGAAGCTCAACTACTCACCTAAACACCCAACTCTTAATCTTAGGCCTCAAAAACCTTACCAATCACTCTACTAGCTCAAACTCGACGTTAGATAAAACTAATGAAATTCTCATATGACGCTTGGAACTCAACATGTTGACCAAATCAATCCTATCAAGAATTCTCAACTCCAGAGCGGTCAAATCACAAAAACACAGACTATTCTGGAAACACAAACTAAGCATGAAAACACTATGAGGAGTGTAAAATGGTCATTTCACAATTAAAAGCAAAATCACAAAAATGAGACAACACAACGACCACCTCTAAACCAAATGATTCATTTGTTAATGGTCTTTTGGTGCATGTGAACTTTTTTAGGGCGAAGACTCATATTTGTTTTCTAAATCGTATTATTTCACTTTTTTTTTAACTTCAGCTGGAAATTCAGATGTTTTTGTACATCTATATTTTATGTTTGTATATATATATATATATATATANNNNTATATATGTATATATATATATGTATATGTACAAATATAAAATATAGATGCACAAAAACATCTGAATTTCCAGCTGAAGTAAAGTCACTGATCTGAATAGTTAACATAATCTGAAACTTGAATTTATATTTTGTTGTGGTTCATATTAAATTTTTCCACAATACTATTAGAATGTGATATCTTTACCATAATTTCATATATATGTCTTTTAACATGGTCTCATTTCACATTTATACCCTCCAACTTTGTATGTGCACAAATAGACACTTAAACGTGTATATAGTTGAATGAGTAGACACATTAGTCCTATGTGACATAATACACATAGGACACCACGTAGGATGCAAATTGTCATGTAGGAGGCCATATAGGACATGTGTATTGTCTATTTGTTCAATTTTATACATGTTTAAGTGTCTATTTGTGCATACTCAAAGTTGAAGGATATAAATATAAAATAATGCAAAGTTAAAGGGCATAATTACGTATTAAGTAGTAAGGGAAAATTACAGAAATAACATACTTTTAAAGCAAAATTACAATCTATCTCTTAAACATTTATAATATAGAAATCCCTCAAATAGATACAATAATATAAGCGCGCTGATACGTTAAAGAAAGGGTTGGATACATTAATGACTAAAAAATCAAAGCGTTGATACATTAAAAAATAGGTCAGATACATTTAAAAAGAGGGTCAAAGACATTAAAAAAAAGGGTCGGATACATTAATGTAGGATCCGAATACATTAATGGCCAAAATATCAAAGCGCTGATACATTAAAAAGAGGGTCAGATACATTAATGGAGGGTTGGATACATTTATGACATTTTTTACTTAAAGAGAAAAATAAATAAGAGATTTTGGAGATTTGTAAAACTTATAAGGGATAATGGTAATAAGTAAACTAAAATATGAGATTTCTGTAATTATTCCTTAGTAATACTACATAAACAAATTCTGAGTAGCTATGTTCATGTTTCAGCAATTTATCAGTCCTTTGGACTACAACTTATTTTATTTTTTTCAAGATTATTTTCATTCATACCCAACACCCCCTTAGATATAATTCTTTTACCAATTATGAAATTAGTATCAAATTCACATTTACCAGTCGAGTTACTGTTAAATTTTATAATTCTTTGGAATAATACATAAATATACTCTTTAACTTGTCTTCGAATCACATTTATGCCTTTCAACTTTGGGTGTGCACAAGTAGAGACTTAAACTTGTATAAAGTTGAAATGTCTTACATGTCATTCTACATGTCATTTTTTGTCCTACGTGGTGTCCTAAGTGTATTTTGTCATGTAGGACTAATGTGTTTATTTATTTAAAAGCTGGATGGTTAAAGTGTCTGTTTGTGCATAATGAAAGTTGGAGGTCAAAGTCAAATTTGAAGTCAAGTTTAGGGTTAAATATATGTATCATGCCAAATTTTTTTTAACTTTGAACTAATATAGAGACACACCTTAACTAAACTAAGGTCCTATTTATCCCCCCCTCCCCCCCCCCGAACTTATTTTTATACACCTTTTGTCTTACTGGCACACTCTGTGACTCCACGCAATTGAGGCGCGTGGGAGATATTTGGATGCCACGTAAGAAAATAACAAAAAATAAGTTCAGGGAGTAATAGGACCTTAGAATAGTTAAGGTGAGTTTCTGGAATTTCGATCATAGTCTAGGGGGGTACTTGTGCATTTTCCCAACCAATATATTTTTAATGTTTGATACCGACTTGTGAGAAGATTGTATTATAATATCATTGTATATACAGATAAGTGAATATAGTTATATATATAAACTTAATTCTTTTGAGTTGGAAACAATATATTCAATATTATTTTTATATTAAAATGGCTCAAATCCGTTAATATAAGAGCGATATGGCAATGAATTTCTCGGCTTCAAAGATGAAAAAAATTGATGGAGAACTTTTACCTTTTTCATATTTGATACAACATTCTTACTTTTCAGTTGATAAATATTTATATTTTAAGGTTCATAAATTGATATTAGTGCAAACAAACATCTGTTTGGTGGTTGATTCATCAATTTCGCAGTTGATTTTGTTTCGTACATGATTCATCTATATCGTTGTTCATTCATCAATTTCATAGGTATATTTTTAGTGATCATTGTTCAGCCATAGTAATAATACACTAACAACTTCATAGCCTTGAAACTCTTCTCATCAATCAATTCTCGTTGTTTTACTTAAAAATATATAAGGTATATATAATAGTAAAAAATGACTAAGTTTCGAAAAATCAATTAATCTTATGATTTAAGAGAAATTAATTTTCCGAATTGACAGATTCGCCGCTTGATTTTTAGTAAAACCAAGAAAACTTAAATTGTTTTTCAAAAGAATTAAACATATAAAAATCAGTTGAAAAAGTGTTCGAAGTTCAATGTGTATTCCGAGAAGGTGTCAGGACCTCGAATGCCCGCTAACTCGCGGTTGACCGGCGATTTGACTAAATGACCTTTTAAAATGATTTTTCCAAATTTAACTAAATAATGAGAGAATTCGCCTATATATGTATATATTTTATTTTATTTTATTTTTTATATTATTTCTAAGGGGAAGTATCTAGAGGGGATTATCTTAAGGGAATAAACCTAAGTGTTGACAACAATCAATAAAACAAACTAAATAAAATAATAATAATAATAATAATAATAATAATAATAATAAAATATTTATGACTATATAAATATAGTAAGAAATGACTGTCCTTAGGAAATTAATAAAATTCAACCGAAAGGTTACTCAATATAACGATAATAACAAATAGTTAATAATAGGGAGAATAAATATTTGAACTTGGGCCAAACCCAAGTACTGGATCTGGAGCCTGCCCCATTTCAAAATGACCCAAAGAAAATTGGGCCTCTTGCAGATTTGTGTGGGCTTTGCCCTCATTTTCCCTTTAAAAAAAATTGTGTATACGTGTAACGTATACCACTGTACATAGGGTTGCATTCGGCCCTTTTCATTGTATATCAAGTTGTATATTCGGCGTATATATCCTGATTCACTTTATCAAGCACCTGTATTTATTTTTGGACCTGTGTATCATGCTTTATAATGTATTATAGTGTATATAGTATGTATACAACTGGTATACAGCCTCCTCAAAACCTGTAAATAAATTTTACAGCCCCTGCTGTGGTTCTTCTTCTCTGTAAACCAACAGTCCGACTGACTTCATGACGGGAGAGACTCGAGACTTTATGGCTCAAATTTGGGATGCAACCAGAAGAATCCATTATGGACTCGGAGGGGTTCATACAACAAAACAACAAAAGAGAGAATTAGTATCCGTATCGAATAGGATGAATGGGGAATATCTTAACTCATACAAGAACTATTTGAGAAAAAAAAACTTGAAAGAAAGATGCAGCCAACTTCAATTATTAAAACTAAACGACGAATAACTCTTAAGATAGGCAAAAACAAGCAAGCTTAACCAATAATACTAGTTAACAATAAAAAAAAGGGAAAATACTTCAAAAGATGATGAAGAAAAAAAAAGGGAAAATACTTCACTGCAATACATGCAGTGATTGAACTTAATTATATCAATGGCATTTAATTGTGTTGATGTCAAAAGGAAATTTGAAGGATATAGTAAACCTGTTCCTTAAAGCAAAAGGAAGACACTGGCAGGGATCAGGCCTATTTCTCAAGCTAAACATGCTGCAAATGAACACAAACATGCATGGAAAACTATAAAACACAAAGAGAAGACCATGGTTAGGCAGTGACATCACAGAAAATGAGTTATACAATCAATTTTCTCAAGATCTCAAAACAACTCAACATGAAGGGGAATAATAAAAGACTCCTCAACATCTAACTATCCATGAGTTTCTCTAATAGTAAGATCGATGTTGCGAAATAATCAACGAAAACTTAACAAAAGCTGGAAATAAGTGTGAAGCCCTCTGTAAAGTAAGAGGCTCACCAAAGCTAGCTAGAGTGCAAATGGTATCAACAAAGTGCCTGCTGATGACCCTTAATCTGCATCATATAAGATTTAAGCTTAATGACATCTGTTATTTGGGGGATTTTAACCCTGCAATAAAATTGTTGCCAAAATATTACAACGACCAGGAAAATCTCCATAAATTGGGAAAGGTGAATGTTCTTGTGGCGGGAAACTAATCGCAGGGGTTGTTGACCAACATAACATATAAATTTAACCACCACAGATAACACATTCTTTTGCAGTGAGGGTTTAGGAAACAATCGTGGTTTTTCTAATCCACAAGGACAGATCCCCCCTTCATAATGAATTAACACAGATACTAAACAAAGAAAAACAACTTTAAGATCTTAGGATTCGATTAAAGCATGTAACTAGTGACTTTGTTGACTAAACTGAATGTCTTCCTAACATAACATTTCTAATAAACCTTTATAAATGGGATAAAAGTTTTTAAAGAAATTTGGATGAAATTCTTTGAATGAGGAATGCAACAAAATGAAGACCATAAAATAGGAACGAAAATTTTCTGAGAATATCTATGTTGCTCTAACTCTTCAAAAAATGATGGAAACCTTTTACTTTAGTTAGTACGGGTTTCTACTAGCAATATACTTATACCATAACAATGTGCCCACATAGGTCCTTTACTAGTGGATCCACCTAAAAAATGACATAGTTTGACTTAGAACTGGAAGTTGAGGGAAAAAATTGCGGTTATTTTTAAGCATACTAATTTATTTTTATGTTTGATTTTTAATTTAGTTAAATAAATAAACACATAGAGACACTATTTTTATCGTACTATGCTTTATTATGTTGATTTGACAAACTTATTCGAGGAACCAGATGATATGCACAGATCTATTAACTTTATAAGATTTCTTTATACGACATCTTTGTTGTTGCTTTTATATTGAATTGATTTGAGTATTTCTTAGTTGAGTTAAGTTGAGATGAGGTGAGTATGTCTTCCTTTTTAACAGTACAAACTTATGTCTATGCTTTAGAGTTTCCTTTGCATGCTCGTACATTCAATGTACTGATATCATTTGACCTACATCTTTCATGAGACAAATATGATAATCAAGATAATCAACATGGGTTCCGTTGATACCACTTACAGTTTCATATTTCCTTTGGTGAGTTTCCTTGCTTCAGAGGGTTCCACACATTGACTTTCATTTTTGTTAGGAGTCGTGGGTCTTGTTCCGACTTCCATCATAGTTTGTAGAGGCTTCATAGACAATAGTGTTTTGAGGAGTCTTTTCATTTTTAGTGTTTATATTTAAGATTTGAGTTGAACACTTTTGTATTGAGTATTTTAGAATATTTTGAGTTAAACTATCTTATAAATGATACTGTTAAGAGTTCAGTTTGTTTTGAGATTTCTATTTCAACAGGTAAGTCTTCTGCTGAGCATTAAGTCAAGCCAATGGTTCGCTTGGGATCACTAATGGTTGGTTTACGAGTGTCGGTCATGTCCAGGGTGTAGGCTCGGTGCATAACACACACACCCCGCCCCCTCCCTCCCTCCAAAAAAATGCTTTTTGAAAAGTATTTAAAATTTACTTTTTTTTACTTTTTACGCCACTCCCCCTGATACTCCCCCAGACAAGGCTGGCCCCACCACTCCGAAAGTATTTTTAAAAATTCATTTTTTACATCACACCACCTCTAACCCGCCGCCCTCCCGCACATGCCAGCCCCAACAAAAAAACTCAAAATATTGTTTTTGAAAAATATGTTAAATTTTTTAAAAATATCATTTTTGTGCCCCCTCCCCCCCCAAGGCCATTACCGTTAAAAAATTCTTAAGAAAAAACCATTCACCCCTCCAGCCCCCTACCCTCCCCCCCTCCCTCACCAACCCTAAACAATTTTCTTTTTGTGATTCTTATTTCCCTCCAAAACTTAGGGTTTTCAATCTATGTGACGGGCCTTCTCCCAAAACAATTTCAATTGTTTATTTATGATTTATTATGGTTGATTATGATTTATCATATTGGATTTATGGAGTATTGTTGATTTAAGATGGAAATTCCCAATGGATCCGTGCATGATTTTCCCATATTTCTAATTATATATTGATATGTTGGTTGCTTGAGGTTATAAGTATGTCAATTGATCATGTTTGCATTAACTAAGTTGTTGAATCATGATATCCCCTATACAATGTAGTGATTCAAGAAGTTACAGATGAATTTGACTCATGGCCTTGAAGGAAAAATTATGCTGGTTTGAATATGTTGATGAAGATTATGTATAAGCCTGTGATTCACTTATATAGTGGATATTCTATGAATATTGTGTAAATTATGATATTGTTGCAAGATCATTCTACCCTATACTTACACATGATGATGCGTGAATTGTCTATAACTATGATATGTGGTTGTGTATAATTGAAAGACTATTCTAAAAAAATACATTGAACATGATGTAAAGGTTTACTCACATAGTAATGATTCGAAGGTTGATGCAACATCTAACAACTCAAAAAACCTAAGAATAAGCTAAGAAACTAAAAATAATCTTTTTTGCAAAGAAAAAGGAAAAATATGGAAAATTTGTCTAAGTTAAGAAAGTGAGTTTTTGTCATTTTTAAAAGGCCATAACTTCGCCGAGTTTGCTCGATTTCGATATAGTATGCATGAGTTATGCCCTTCGAAAGTTGGACTGTTGGATTGATGAAAGTCCCAATCCGAATTTAGGGAAGCACAAACTAGTTTTTCACTAATTAATTTCCTATTTAATTTTATGGGTTTATTGGGGAAAAAACATGTCTTAGATCAGTTTGGAAAAGTGAGAATTACGCTTAGGGCTTGGAGAAGTGAGAAAAAGATGAAACAAAGGGAGAGAAGTCAAGAATTCGCCAACAACGTTAAGCTTTGTGAGTGGAATTCGTTAGGGTGATCCCTATCAAGGTATTTGAGTCTTCCATAACGTTGGGTTCGTTCACCCATGTGTCGAGCATCTTTTATTCAGCATGATTTCATCCTAGAAAGATTAGAGTTTTGAATTGTTTTTGAATGTTGTTCTTGAATTACTTTCATTCTTGAAAATGAGTTGAGATTTAGGATTTCGTGATGATATAGGTGTTGTTCTTGATTTCATTGGGTTATATCCTTGTATAGATTAATTGAGTACATAGATGTAAGGTGAATTTTAGAAAAGAAATCAAATAAAAACGATTTAAGGTCAGGAAATTGAGACGGAAATTTGTTAGTTGTCACCTGGGCAGATCCAGGCACAAGGCGCCCCATCTGCGCAAGAGGTCCTAGGCGAGCGCTTCCAGTGCGCTAGAATGAGGCCTCTAAACTTGAGACCTGGTGTGGCGCACCCAAAACCCACCCGAATCGGCATTTTTCACCCAATTTTTGTAATTCAGTCCGATGAAGCTTTTCTAAAGTTTTCTAACACTTCCTAACGATTATAACTACTCTAAATCACTTCTAATTATACTTAAATCATCTAGAAACACGAGTTACAACCTTGAATCCATGATTTCAAATTCAAGGGAAGTTTAGAAAGCTCCTACAATTCTTTCAAGAAGTCTTTTACAAATACTTTAAACTTGTTTTAAGACTTAAAGATCGGGTTGAGTAATGAGTAAAGATAAGAAAAAGGAGTTCATTTCAAGATTCATAAGTCTTTCAAAAATGTTTAAAATGTTGTTTTATGACTTAAGATTTGGTTCAGTTCAAAGTAAAGTGAAATATTTCTTCAAAGAAGTATATGGGGACTAAGTATTCCCAAAAAATATAAAATATTTTCACATTTAAAAAGAACGGAAACTAGGATTACTAAAGACACTTCGGGCTAGCCTTTGAGCAATGTTTATGCATTTGAGATACCACAAAAGTTAGCAACAATTCATCCGGTATTTCACATCTATATGTTGAAGAAGTCCATGGGCGATCCTTCATTGATCATTCCAACTGAAAATATTGGGATCAAGGATAGCCTATCTTATGAAGAGATTCCGGTTGAGATCTTAGATCGCCATGTTCACAAGTTGAGAACTTAAGAAGTCGCATCAGTCAAGGTCCTAAGAAAAAGCTAAGAAACTAAAAGTAATCATTATTGGAAAAGAAAAAGGAAAATCTGGAAAATTTGTCTAGGTTAAGAAAGTGAGTTTTGGTAATTTTCAAATGTCCATAACTTCTAGATCAAGATTATTTAGAGTATTTCTTGATATGGTTGGAAATTCCATGGAAATATCTTTTCAACGCCGCAGAGTTTGTGCGATTTCGATATCGTATGAGTGAGTTATGTCCTTCAAAAGTTGGGTTGTTGGATTGAGAAAAGTCTCATTCCGGATTTAGGGAAGGGCAAACTAGTCTTTTCACCAATTAATTTCCTATTTCATTTTAGCGGTTTATTGTACTAAAAAAATTATTAGATCAGTTTGCGAAATTCAAAATTAGGTTTAGGGCTTGGAGAAGAGAGAAAAGAAGAATGAAAGGGAGAGAAGTCAAGAATTCACCAAGAACGTCAAGCTTTGCTAGGAATTCATCAGGGGTGATCCCTATCCAGGAATGTGAGTCTACCATAACGTTGGGTTCATTCACCACGTTCCAAGCATGTTTGATTCAGCGTGATTTCATCCTAAAAGGATTGGATTTTTGAATGTTCTTGAATGTTGTTCTTAAATTGCTTTTGTTCTTGAACATGAATTGAGATTTAGGAGTTCTTTGACGATCTACGTATTGTTCTTGAATTCATTGGGTTATTGGGTACATATATCTAAGGTGAATTTGAGAAAAGAAGTCGAATTAGAACTATGTAAGGTCAAGAAAATTGAGATAGATATTCGCTAGGCGTCACCTAGGCAGAGAAAGTTGTGGCACGCCCCATCTGCACCAAATGGCCAGTGGCAACACGCCAGAATAAGGCCTAACGCGGTGCGCCCTAATCGGCGCTTTCATCCAATTTTCGTGATTCACTCTAATTAAGTTTTTCTAAAGTGTTTTAACACATCCTAACAATTCTAACTACTCTAAATGAATTATAATCATATATAAATCATCCAGAAACACGAGTTACAACCTTTAATCCATAACTTCAAATTCAAGGAAAGTTTACAGCCAAGTCTAGAAAGTTCCTAAAGTCCTTTTAGGAAGTCTTTTACAAATACTTAAAAGTTGTTTTAAGACTGAAAGATCAGGTTGAGTAATGAGTAGAGATAAGATGGAGTTCATTTCAAGTTTCATATGTCTTTCAAAAAATGTTTTAAATCTCGTTTTAAGAATTAAGATTTAGTTCAGTTCAGAGTAAAGTGAAGTATTTATTCAAAGCAGTATAATGGGACTAAGTATTCCCAAAGTAGTATAAAATGTTTTCACATTTAAAAAAAAGGGAAACTAAGATTCGTAAAGATCCTTGGGCTTTCTTTATGAAAAGAGTAATAGCTTTCTAAATGAAGCAAGTAGGGAAACTGAGATTTCCAAGATAGCTCTTCATCTAAGTTTTTGAGCACTAATATCAAATCACAGAATAAGTATGTTTTTAAAACCTAAGAGCCAGTATGTTCGGTGAGTAGTATTGAGAACGGTATAGGTGAGTGTTGAGACAACTCACAGCCCCATAAACTAACATCAAGTCCACAAGTGCAATGACCAAGTAAATTCTCATAAACTTACTCAACCAAGTAAACCCAACAAAAGACCATAAGCAATGTCTAATATGATATAATGTAGCATTAAGAGGAATCATCATCATATCTAGTAATATAAACCAATAACATGTTCATAAATGAAACTAACATAGAATAAGGTCATTAAGGTGTAAAGTCAACATATATACATATCATGTACTTTCTAAAACATAAGAACAACCTTCCAAGACTTCCCTCAAAGATAACTAGTGCAATGTATAGGTAGAGTCTCATACCTATACCTAGACTAAGTCAAACCTCTTAGGTCACCCTAGTTAGTGTTCACATTATTACTTCATTTTACTTTCAGGAACACTTTCCTTAACCAACGTAGACCACATGAGCTAAATGTGTAATTCGGTTTCCTGAAACCCTACACCGAGAGAAGGCAGACCACTTTCCAAGGTTGTACCAAAACATGAACATAGCATTCTAGGTGGATCCACTAGCTAGTATTCCTATGAGGGTAACATAGTTCAAGAACTAGGAGATATACTTCGGACGCTTTTAATGCACAATTGCACTATGTCACCATCTCATGAGAACCATTGTTAACCTACCTTCCCAGATTGGGAAGGCATACATCTCACATCTAGTTCACTCGGTGCTATGCTAGAGTCCCTTTTTGAAATGTCTTCAAGCCTTTATTAATCATCATAACTTAGTATAAGCCATAAGATACTAACCCCTAGTATATTAATATCATTATCTCATTATGAATTGCATGAGAATGTCCTTTCAACACAACCCTTATATGTGAGATCAACACATTATCATCATCATGTCATGATGAGGCATATAGGCAATTCATAACCAACCTTATATCATTTCATCTTAAACATAATATCACAACTCCATATAATCAAAGACATTTCAATAAAATCATCATACCAACACATAATCATTATAATCAAAAGGCATGCTTCAATAGTATGAAAGGGGGGATGAGACTTCATTCATGCATTGCACAAGTGGACTTTTTGAGTGATTGCGGTATGTGCTCTTATGACATATTGCTTTGTTAGTTAATGCATGTTTTCTATAAATCATGAACATTAACCCTACTTATGATTTCTTAATGAGCTTTGCTTAGTGGTGACTGAGGGTATGGAATTCACTTAGACATTGCACAAGTAGACTTATAAATTTATTATGATGTGGTTTCCTTATGATATGATGATGTATGAATCTATATATTCATGATATGAATTGTTGTTAAGAGTTACTCTCTCTATATTTCATGTTATCAGCATGAATGTCTCCTTGTCTATGCGTGTTGTCTATGGATGAGGTCAAGGTATGTTATGTATGATAATGGTATCTTAACAGTTGTACTTAGCATGGATAGGATTATCAGATATTGTGTAATACATGACATAAGTATAGCCTAGGGTTGTTTATGATATGGTTTGACCATGTAATTACTCTAAGTGGGCATGATGGCTTTTCAACTTGATAAATGCATGATTTCGACCAAATGTCCCTTTTCTGCATGTTTTATGGATTTTTATGCATAGCTTCCACACTTAGTACTTATGTGCTAATCCATTATCTACATTTTCTATAAATGTAGGTTTTGGTCGTTGAGACTACTTCCCATTTCAAGTAAGGCTTGGGTTGACTATTCTTCAAGCTTGGTGATTCCTCATGCTTATGCGGGTGGATTACTCATTTATAGCTTTTATCTTGCTTTCTATTTTAAGACTGGATAACCCTAAGTTTGTATTCACTTGTTTTAGATGGTGATTGTGACAAGGTCTAGACTCTTGTGTTGGTTTCATGAAAAAGAATTCTATTGTAAAAAGTTATAAATTTTCTGCATCATTTCTACTTGTTATTTCATGAATATGGTAAGGTGTCGAAAGAGACCCCTTCGGGGTCAAGTACTACGTTGTGTTACGTCTAGGGGGTACTACTGAGTCGTGACAGAAGCGATAACAAAATTGAGTTTAGTTAAATATATTTGCATATACTACTTGACGTTCCAAATATTAATAGTTTTAACAAATTAATCATGTCTTAGAACACCTGACGTCTGAAGGATTTTTTTTTTACATCTAAGTTTTTAAATTTTCTATGCTAATTAGAGAAGTATTATTACCGGTTAAAGAGAAATAAGTAAAAACTAATATAAACAAGTAGACTTATGATAAAAAATATTAATAGAAATACTTTTGCAAAGCGATATCCAAATAAAATAGGCATAATACATAAATATATCTTTTACTTTTTCTTCTAAACTAAGACCTATTTTTTTTTTAATTTATATAAGTTTAAGAGTCTATTTACACATATTTAAGATTGAAAGGCATAAATATATGATTAAGCTAAATTAAAAACACGTTTATGTATTATGTAATAAAATATTGGTAGCTCGTTTTTATACATTCAAACAACACTAAAAGATATGATTAGGTGTCTTTGAAGTTAACAAAACAAAATCTGCTCCACATGTTATAATAAGTCGTTATCTACTTTGTTATTTCAGGAATTTGACACTTCACTTCTGTGGGCTTAATTCTAATACCTTAAGTCCCCTCAATAAACCTTATTATTTTCATATTTTCTTTAACAAGGGTTTCATTTTTGAAATTTAGCAATCAGTGTTTCTCTGTCTCACTATCTTTGTTGAGGTAAGTAATTAGCAACTAATTGATTAACCTGCAATTTGTGGCTCTATTTTGGTCCTAATATGATTTAAGTAAAAAAGAAAAGTTGGGTTCTAAGTTTGTGTATTAGTTTAGTTGCACCTGTTGGATGTTGAATTAGGCAAAATTCATAAACTAATTTTACTTGAGCAAATTTTAAAATGTATGCCCATGAATGTTGGTTCTTAAATCATGTTATGTGTTGTCTGTCCATGATTTAGGAACCATCATTCTTGGACACACAACACATAACGTGATATAGGAACCAACATTCGTCGGCATACATTTTTAAAACTTATCTTAAGTAAAATTAGTTTATGAATTTGTCCTAATTCAACATCAAACAAGGGCAACAAAACTAATCCGCAAACTTAGACCCAACTTTTCTTTTTCCTTAAAGCATATTAAGTCCAAAAGAGAGCCACAAATTACACCTTAATTATTAGTTGCTACTTACGTCAACAAAGATAATCATGAGACGGAGAAACACTGATTGAACAAATTTCAAAACTGAAACCCTTGTTAAAGAAAAGATGAAAAGAACAAGGCTTATTGAGGGGTTTTAAGGTATTAGAATTTAGCCCACATAAGTGAAGTGTCAAATTTCAGTAACAACAAAGTAGAGCCCTTTTAAAATTGGTATTTAAGATTCTCATTTCCCCCAAAACTTAGGGTTTTCAATCTATGTCATCGGCCTTCTTCCAAAATAATTTCAATTATTTATTTATGATTTATTATGGTTGATTATGATTAATCATGATTGGATTGATAAGTATTGTTAGTTTAAGATGGAAATTTCAATGGATCCATGATTTCCCCATATTGCTAATTATGAATTGATATGTGGGTTGCTTGAGATTATAAGTATGTCAATTGATCATGTTTACACTAAAGAAGTTGTTGAATCATTATATCCTCTATATAATGTAGTGATTCAAGAAGTTCCGGCTGCATTTAACTCATGGACTTGAAGGAAAAATTAAGTGGTTTTAAATATATTTTATGACTATTATGTATACGCGTGTGATTCACTTAGAGAGTGGAGATTCTATTACTATTGTGTAAATTATGATATTGTTGCAAGATCATTCTCCCCTATGCTTACACATGATGATGTGAATTGTATATAACTATGATAATCTGGTTGTGTTGATTGAAAGACTATATACATGAAACGATGTGAACATGATGTGAAAGGTTTACTCATATAGTAATGATCCGAAGGTTGATGCAACATCTCGCAACTCAAAAAAGCTAAGAATAAGCTAAGAAGCTAAAAATAATCATTTTTGGAAGATAGTCTTTTTCACCAGATTTAGGGAAGGGCAAACTAGTCTTTTCACCAATTAATTTCCTATTTCATTTTAGCGGTTTATTGTACAAAAAAAATTATTAGATCAGTTTGGAAAAGTCAAAATTAGGTTTAGGGCTTGGAGAAGAGAGAAAAGAAGAAAGAAAGGGAGAGAAGTCAAGAATTCACCAAGAACGGCAAGCTTTGCTAGGAATTCATCAGGGGTGATCCCTATCCAGGAATGTGAGTGTACCATAACGTTGGGTTCATTCACCACGTTCCAAGAATGTTTGATTCGGCGTGATTTTATCCTAAAAAGATTGGATTTTTGAATGTTCTTGAATGTTGTTCTTGAATCGCTTTTGTTCTTGAACATGAATTGAGATTTAGGAGTTCTTTGACGATCTACGTATTGTTCTTGAATTCATTGGGTTATTGGGTACATATATCTTAGGTGAATTTGAGAAAAGAAGTTGAATTAGAATGATGTAAGGTCAAGAAAATTGAGATAGATATTCGCTAGGCGTCACCTAGGAAGAGAAAGTTGTGGCAAGCCCCATCTGCACCAAAGGGCCCGTGGCAACACGCCAGAATGAGGCCTAACGCAGTGCGCCCAAATCGACGCTTTCACCCAATTTTCGTGATTCACTCTAATTAAGTTTTTCTAAAGTGTTTTAACAGATCTTAACTATTCTAACTACTCTATATGAATTATAATCATATATAAATCATCCAGAAACACGAGTTACAACCTTTAATCCATAACTTCAAATTCAAGGAAAGTTTACAGCCAAGTCTAGAAAGTTCCTAAAGTCCTTTAAGGAAGTCTTTTACAAATACTTCAAAGTTGTTTTAAGACTTAAATATCAGGTTGAGTAATGAGTAGAGATAAGATGGAGTTCATTTAAAGTTTCATATGTCTTTCAGAAAATGTTTTAAATCTCGTTTTACGAATTAAGATTTAGTTCAGTTCAGAGTAAAGTGAAGTATTTTAAAGCAGTATAATGGGTATAGTATTCCCAAAGTAGTATAAAAAGTTTTCACATTTAAAAAGAAGGGAAACTAAGATTTGTAAAGAGCCTTGGTCTTGCTTTATGAAAGGAGTAGTAGCTTTCTAAATGAAGCAAGCAGGAAACTGAGATTTCCAAGATAGCTCTTGCTCTATGTTTTTGAGCACTAATATCAAATCACAAAATAAGTATGTTTTTAAAACCTAAAAGCCAGTATGTTCGGTGAGTAGTATTGAGAACGGTATAGGTGAGTGTTGAGACAACTCACAGCCCCATAAACCAACATCAAGTCCACAAGTGCATTGACCAAGTAAATTCCCATAACCTTACTCAACCAAGTAAACCCAACAAAAGACCATAAGCAATGTCTAATAGGATATAATGTAGCATTAAGAGGAATCATCATCATATCTAGCAACATAAACCAATAACATGTTCATAAATGAAACTAACATAGAATAAGGTCATTAAGGTGTAAAGTCAACATATATACATATCATGTACTTTCTAAAACATAAGAACAACTTTCCAAGACTTCCCTCAAGGATAACTAGTGCAATGAATAGGTAGAGTCTCATACCTATACCTAGACTAAGTTAAACATCTTAGGTCACTGATATACCGTGGTTTCACGGTATAATTAATACTTTTTCCTTAAGTTTAGTGTGTCCAAAAGCCCTTTTTATGCTAATTTTTATATAAGTTTCTCTTTGTTTTGCAGGAAATCTGTCCAAAGCTGAATGCGGAGATTTTGAGCGAAAAAATGCAGAAGAGACCACCTACGGAGCTTATGACGGTCCGTCGTGCTTGTGACGGTCCGTAGGTGGCAGCGTAGTGCAGCTGCTGAAGGAAGATGGGGAAGTCTGACCAAGTGTGGGATTACGAAGCTTGTGACGGTCCGTTGTGGATATGACGGTCCGTCCTGCAGGTTCGTCGTGAAGTTCAGAGAAGTGATCCCAGTACCCAGATCGACGGACCGTTGTGCCTATGACGGTCCGTCATACTTTCCGTCGAGGGGAATGAAGAGAGCAGCAGAAGAAATTGCACAAGTATGGGACGACGGAGTCCACGACGGTCCGTCGCGAGGTCCGTCGACCCAGCCGCGTTTTGGCAGATTTCCTTAAATTAGAATTCTTGATTAATTAGGTTTTTGTTTTTTTATAAATAGTTCGAAAAACCTAGTTTTTGAGGTTAGACACCTGATAGTTAGACTCTTAGATTGTTAAAACTCCGTATTGGTAAACATTGTATTGTGAGATTCTTGATAATCATTAGACTTTTCGTGAGATTATTGATTACTTTGAAAATTTTTGCAAGTGATTTTTGGTGATTAATCAAGCAACCTTTTGTATTTTGTTCTTTCTCATTGAAGTAAGTACATGAATTCTTATTTAATATATTTGAATATTGTGTTTATGGCTATGAGTAACTAAACTCCATAACTAGGATTGTGGGAACCATAGGCAAATAATGAGATAAACCCTAGCTAAAATAACAATTCTAGAATAGTGTCTTGCATGTATTAATAATTCTTTCGCTTAGAAGTCTTTTTAACGGATGACCAACGTTAGAACTCGCCTTAATGCTACTTGCCGGACCAAGGAGGTAGATAATAGGAAAAGAATTATTAACATAGATTTAGTGTATACTATCTAATAGGCTAGTATTGATTGGTACGAGGTAATAACTTAGTCAAATATCGAATACGATGCTTAATATGAGGTAAAGATAAGGGTTAGGAAAGCAACACACGTAGCCGGACCAAGGTGCGGAGTGAGATTTTCTAGATGCCGAACCAAGGATTTAGAAACACGTAACTTATCACTTTGCATGCAAGATACTAGGAAAGAATTGTTATAGTTAGAATTATCGGGTTATGAACCTGCGGGGAACACGTAAACCCTAGTTACTTTGATTAATTGATTAAAATCCAACTTTCAAAACTGTTAAGTGTCTCTTTCAATTTCGTTAGTTATTTTTACTCATTAGGAAATACAAACCCCCCTTTTTATGTTTTTACTTTCTAAGGAAGTCATCAACCGAACAATAGTAATAACAGGTTGAAGTTAAGTCTAGACTATTTTCCTCATGGGAACGATCCCAACCTCACTAGTTGGGTTATTTACTTGACACGACCGCTTTACTTCTTATTTGAGAAGTAAGTTTGAGCGTATCAAATTTTGGCGCCGCTGCCGGGGAATATAGCTTTTAGATTAACTTGAACTTATTACTATAGTTTAGTTGATATTTTCTTGATTTTACTTTGTTTTATTGTTTTTGATTTCTTTTCAGAACTATCCTCCTTGTATGCCAAATACACGGAGAGGAAGAGAACCGTTGTTTCCCTATGATCACAAGTTAGAGCGTACACTGCGCAATATGAATCGTAATTTGGGAATAAATGATGAGGATCCGAACCAGAACATCCCAGCTCCGGTTGATGTTCATGGTCAGATGTTACCCGATGCTCCGGGTGAACATCAACAGAGGGGACAGAATCCCGCTCCACGGCCCCAAGCATACTACAGAGGCTATGATAACATAGCAGATTCGGATGGGCCACTGGTTTTGCCTCCTCTACCCGCAGGCCACACTTTTCTGGTAACTAGTAGTCAAATGCAAATGCTCACTGCCAGAGGTTTGTTTTCAGGGCTACCTTCTAAGGATCCACATGCCCATATTAGCTAAGGTAAGGGCAGTGTGTAAAAGTTGTGTGGGGAGGCCTGATTTGGATCTAGATGTAATAGGGCTCAGCGTGTTTCCTCTCTCACTGACGGGAGAGGCTGCTATATGGTTCACTGAGCTCCCATACAACTCAATCTTCACTTGGAACCAATTAAGAGATGTCTTCTTAGCACGCTACTATCCGGTCTCCAAGAAACTAAATTACAAAGATAGAGTGAATAACTTTGTTGCACTACCAGGGGAGTAAGTGAGTAGTTCTTGGGATAGATTCACCTCATTCTTGAGAAGTGTTCCAAATCACCGTATAGATGATGAGTCACTGAAAGAATACTTCTATCGGGGACAGGATGACAACAACAAAGCGGTATTGGACACTATAGCAGGTGGATCTTATGGAGACTGTCCTTATGCCGAGATTGCTGAAAAATTAGAAAAAATCTCCCGGAATAACAAAGCTTGGAGTACTAGGAAGTCTGATACAGGGAGAAACACCTTTGCAGTGCAGTCCACTCACAACCCAGCCACAGATGAGATTCGTGAAGAAATGGCTCAAATGAGAACTGAGCTTGGGTTGGTCCTAAAACATGTCACTGGGGGTGCAGAAAAGATTAATGCAGTCAACTACTTGTCGAAACCACCGCCACAAAACGATGAGTGTTATTATGAGGAGGATTCCTATGCGGTAAATGAATAGATGGGGGGTTTCCGACCAAGTGCCCAAGGCTCTAATCAAGAGAATTGACGCCAAGGTCAAGGGAACCAAGGTCGGAACTATGGTAACTACAATCGTGAGGGTCATTATGTCCGAGATGGAAACTACAATCGCGACAACAACTTCAACAGGGGTAACTATGGTAATAGAAACGACAGGATTGGACCCTATGTTCCTCCTCAAAATCGTGAAGTTACTCCTAGGGATGGTGGAGGTAGTATGTCGCGAGTTGAGGATATGTTGCATAAAATGATGAGGAGGTTCGATGCTAGTGATGAGCACAATAAAGAGTTGAGGAATGATTTAGCGGGTATTGGGCAAAAAGTTGATACACAGGCAATATCGATTAAGCAACTTGAGTTACAATTGGCCCAATTATCTGCAACTGTGAACACACGGCAACCGGGCACTCTTCCTAGCAACAATGTCCAAAATCCGAAAAATTATGGACATTGTATGGCAATTACTACTCGCGGTGGCAAGCACACCATTGACCCACCTATGCCATCTGAGAAAAAGGTGACAAAAGAATCTGATAAAGTGGTAGAAGTTGATGCTGAATTAGAGGATAACACTGCAAAAGATGCTGAAGTGCCTAAAAAGGTAACTCCTATGCCTAGGCCACCACCCCCATTTCCTCAAAGACTATTGAAAAAGACTGAGGATGGCAAATATCGGCGTTTTATAACAATGTTGAAGCAAGTTTCTATCAATGTCCCTTTGGTAGAAGCTTTAGAATAAATGCCCGGTTACGCCAAGTTTATGAAAGATCTGGTCACAAAGAAAAGATCAGTCACCTTTGAAGATGATGATAGAATGCAGCATTGTAGTGCTATTGCTACAAGATCTCTGGTCCAAAAGAAAGAAGATCCGGGTGCGTTTACTATTCCTTGTACAATCGGGCTATTACATTTTGCGAAAGCATTATGTGATCTGGGGGCAAGCATAAATCTCATGCCCCTCTCGATTTACAAGAAGTTGGGTTTGGGTGACCCAAAGCCCACTGCGATGCGGCTACTGATGGCTGATCGAACAGTAAAACGGCCTATAGGGATACTCCATGATGTGCTAGTAAAAGTGGAGTCATTCATCTTTCCGGCTGATTTTGTCATTCTTGATTGTGAGGTCGATTTTGAAGTTCCTATTATTCTTGGGAGGCCATTCCTTGCTACGGGAAGAGCCTTAGTAGAAATGGATAAGGGGCAGATGAAATTTCGGTTGAACAATGAGGAAGTGACCTTTAATATTTGTATGTCCATGAGGCAGAGTGGTGAGCTCCAATCGGCATCTGCTATATCCTACAACATGGGTGAGACATCTGAGACACCAATAGAAGAACGTCTAGGTTTAGAAGCATTAGCGGCAGTAATAATGAACTTTGATAGCGATTGCATTGAAGAGTATGAGTCATTAGTTGCGGCTCTTGACCGAGGTGATGTTCGGTTTAAACCGAAGAAATTTGAGCTTGATATGAAGAATCGCGAGTCCCCACCCGCGAAACCATCTATAGAGGAGGCTCCAAAATTAGAACTAAAAGCTCTCCCACCTCATCTCAAGTATGAATTCTTAGGAAATGGCGACACTTTGCCGGTAATCATTGCATCAGACCTGGATGGACAACAAGTTCAGAGTTTGGTGAAGGTACTAAAAAGGTTCAAAAGAGCTATTGGGTGGACTATTGCGGACATTATTGGGATACCTCCTGGTATTTGCTCTCATAAAATCCAACTCATGCCAGATCATAAGCCGAGTATTGAGCACCAGAGACGCTTAAATCCTCCTATGCAAGAGGTCGTGAAGAAGGAAATCATTAAATGGTTGGATGCCGGAGTAATCTACCCAATCGCCGATAGTAGTTGGGTATGCCCGGTTCAGTGTGTACCTAAGAAAGGGGGAATGACTGTGGTCCCCAACGAAAAGAATGAACTTGTTCCAATGAGACCGGTTACTGGATGGAGGGTGTGTATGGATTATCGTAAACTGAACTCATGGACTGAAAAAGACCATTTTCCCATGCCCTTCATGGATCAGATGTTGGATAGACTTGCCGGAAAAGGGTGGTATTGTTTTCTTGATGGGTATTCGGGGTATAATCAGATTTCTATTGCACCAGAAGATCAAGAGAAAACCACTTTCACTTGTCCATATGGGACTTTTGCGTTCAGAAGAATGCCATTTGGGTTGTGCAATGCACCCGCAACCTTTCAGAGATGTATGATGTCAATATTTTCTGACATGGTGGAGGATACTATAGAGGTTTTTATGGATGATTTTTCTGTGGTTGGTGATTCATTCGAGCGGTGCTTAAACAATTTATCTGAGGTTCTTAAGAGATGTGAAGACTGCAATTTGGTACTAAACTGGGAAAAGTGTCATTTCATGGTAAAAGAGGGTATTGTGTTGGGTCATCGCATTTCAGAAAAGGGCATAGAGGTTGATCGAGCTAAAGTTGAGGTAATAGAGAGACTGCCCCCACCAATCTCTGTGAAAGGTGTGAGAAGCTTTCTTGGGCATGCAGGTTTTTACAGAAGATTCATCAAAGACTTTTCAAAGATTGCACACCCATTGTGCAAACTGCTGGAGAAAGATTGTAAATATTGTTTTGATGAATCTTGTCTTAAGGCATTCGGTGAACTAAAAGAAAAATTGGTATCTGCGCCTATCATTATTTCCCCGGATTGGAGCAGTCCATTTGAGGTAATGTGCGATGCTAGTGGGGTAGCTCTTGGTGTAGTACTGGGACAGAGGAAAAACAAAATCCTTCACCCCATTTACTATGCTAGTAAAGCCCTAAATGAAGCTCAGAAGAACTACACAGTGACTGAGCAAGAACTCCTTGCAGTAGTCTTTGCTTTTGAAAAATTTTGCTCCTATTTGCTAGGTACTAGAGTTATAGTGCATACTGACCACTCAGCATTGAGATATTTGATGGCAAAGAAGGATGCGAAACCTAGGCTGATTCGTTGGGTATTACTGCTACAAGAATTTGACTTTGAAGTGATGGATAGAAAAGGAACTGAAAACCAAGTTGCTGATCACTTGTCTCGTCTAGAGGATTAAGCTATGAGAGAGTTAGGGGATAAGACTGACATTGATGATACTTTCCCCGATGAACATGTATTAGCCGCTTCACAAGACTTGATCCCATGGTTCGCAGATTTTGCGAACTATCTGGCTAGTGATATTGTTCCACCAGACTTGTCCTTTCATCAAAGAAACAAGTTCATGTACGATGTGAAGAAGTACTTTTGGGATGAACCATATTTGTATAGGAGTTGTGCCGACGGGATTATTCGGCGTTGTGTGCCAGAATGTGAGATGTTGAGTGTGTTGGAGGCATGCCATTCCTCACCCATTGGTGGACATCACAGTGGTATCCGAACCGCTCATAAGATATTACAATGTGGTTACTATTGGCCAACTCTTCATCAAGATGCTCATGAGTTTGCTAAAGCATTTGATAGATGCCAACGAGATGGTGGCATTTCAAGAAAGCAAGAGCTCCCTCTAAACCCCATTCTTGTGATTGAGTTATTTGATGTTTGGGGTATTGACTTTATGGGCCCTTTCGTGAGTTCTCATGGAATGAAGTACATTCTAGTAGCAGTTGATTATGTATCTAAATGGGTCGAAGCCATCGCCCTCGCAAACAATGAAGGGAAGAGTGTCACTGCATTCTTGAAAAAGAATATATTCTCTCGTTTTGGCACCCCAAGGGCAATTATTAGTGATGGGGGCTCCCAATTCTGCAACAGATTGTTCAAGGGTTTATTGGAGAAATATGGGGTTCGCCATAATGTGGCCACTCCTTACCACCCTCAAACTAGTGGGCAAGTTGAAGTGTCGAATCGGGAGATCAAACAGATATTGTCCAAAACAGTGAACGCCAGTAGAACGGATTGGTCAAGGAGGCTTGATGATGCTCTTTGGGCCTACCGGAGAGCATATAAGACTCCCATAGGTATGTCTCCATACCAACTTGTATATGGGAAAGCTTGTCATCTTCCGGTTGAGTTAGAGCATAAAGCCATGTGGGCTATGAAGAAGTTAAAAATGGATTGGAGCGAAGCTGCAGAGCAACGGTTAAATGGGTTGAATGAACTTGATGAATTTCGCCTGAAAGCCTATGAAAGCTTAGCCCTATACAAAGAAAAGATGAAGAAGTACCATGACAACAAAATTGAAAAACGTGAGTCTATGGTCGGGGATTTGGTGCTTTTATTCAATTCCAGGTTGCGCTTGTTTCCAGGCAAGCTCAAGTCCAAATGGACTGGTCCTTACTTGGTTACCCAACTGTTCCCTCATGGAGCAGTTGAGTTGGAAACTAAGGAGAGTGTGCGGTTCAAGGTGAATGGACAGCGCATAAAAATCTATCTCGGACATGCTGAATCGGCGAATGAAGTGATCGAGGCATACCATCTTGATGAAGTCTGAGTAATCAAGTGTTCCCAGTCGTGCCGCGACATTAAATCAGGCGCTTGTTGGGAGGCAACCCAATTCTTGTCGTTTGTTTAGAGGATAGCATTTTTCTACTAATGTGTTTTTAAATTCGCAGGCACATCACCAGGAAATTCTGTAGAAAGCTACTCCGCAGCAGCCACTGACGGATATATCGACGGACCGTTGCGCCCGCGACGGACCGTCGTATGCATCCGTCGTCCAGGTACATTTTTCTGCTATTTTGAAATTAGGGCACACACGACGGAACTAACGACGGGTCGTCACAACTGCGATGGACCATCGTCGGGGAACCGTCGCGTGATTAATGAATTATACCCGACCCGACCCGGCTGGACCCTTTTCCAAAATCTGACCATTTAAACACCCCTACACCTCATTTTCACCCCATTCATTCATTATTCCTCTCATCTCCCCTCTCTTTTCAACTTCCACATTTTCCCCCCACTGATCATTTCCCCCACAATTCTCCAAAGCCCTAAAATTATCATCTACTAGTCGGAGCTGCTGCTGTAGGTGTCTACCTTGCCAACTGAGTCATTTTCCATTTGCTTTTTCGCCATTTCTAAGGTATGTGTCTCTAAATTTATACTCATTTATCTTTCATTTTTGTTTATTTGTTAGTATTAGTTTAGTTTTTAGTCGTATATTGTTTCCTTTATATGATTATGTCTAAACCGAGGCTCAAAATGTTCGAATTTGCCATGTTGACAACCCTAGACATTGGTGATTTTGCATTGCTAGCTTCCTAGGTAGTTGGGATAGACAAATATAGGTTTAAAACACTACAAGACCATATGGGTTCATCGGGGATGCATAGGGTACCCCCAGTTCTGTCACTGCTATTCAGAACGAGACCCCGATGACGGACCGTCGTACACACGACGGACCGTCGTAGGGTCCGTTCCAAAAGCCCTAGCACCCTGTCCCAACGGACACATGTGAGGGACCGTCGCCTTCACGACGGTCCGTCCTGCACAACCATTCCGGTTGTCAGAGACCCTGTTTCTAAGGGTCTCTCACTTTTTCTTAGTGTCCTTCAACGGACACATGTGACGGACCGTTATATCCAAGACGGTCCGTCCTGCACGACCGTCATGATGGTCAGAGACACCTCTGCTAAGGGTCTCCAATATTTTTTCTAAGTGTCCTACTACGGACACCTACGACGGACCGTCGTACCCACGACGGTCTATCCTGCACGACCGTCGTGATGGTCAGAGACCCCTCTGCTAAGGGTCTCCAATAATATTCTAAGTGTCCTACGATGGACACCTACGACAGACCGTCGTACCCACGACGGTCCGTCCTGCACGACCGTCATGATGGTCAGAGACCTCTCTGCTAAGGGTCTCCAATAATTTTCTAAGTGTCCTACGACGGACACCTACGACAGACCGTCGTACCCACGACGGTCCGTCCTGCACGACCGTCATGATGGTCAGAGACCTCTCTGCTAAGGGTCTCCAATAATTTTCTAAGTGTCCTACGACGGACACCTACGACAGACCGTCGTACCCACGACGGTCCGTCCTGCACGACCGTCATGATGGTCAGAGACCTCTCTGCTAAGGGTCTCCAATAATTTTCTAAGTGTCCTACGACGGACACCTACGACAGACCGTCGTACCCACGACGGTCCGTCCTGCACGACCGTCATGATGGTCAGAGACCTCTCTGCTAAGGGTCTCCAATAATTTTCTAAGTGTCCTACGACGGACACCTACGACAGACCGTCGTACCCACGACGGTCCGTCCTGCACGACCGTCATGATGGTCAGAGACCTCTCTGCTAAGGGTCTCCAATAATTTTCTAAGTGTCCTACGACGGACACCTACGACAGACCGTCGTACCCACGACGGTCCGTCCTGCACGACCGTCATGATGGTCAGAGACCTCTCTGCTAAGGGTCTCCAATAATTTTCTAAGTGTCCTACGACGGACACCTACGACAGACCGTCGTACCCACGACGGTCCGTCCTGCACGACCGTCATGATGGTCAGAGACCTCTCTGCTAAGGGTCTCCAATAATTTTCTAAGTGTCCTACGACGGACACCTACGACAGACCGTCGTACCCACGACGGTCCGTCCTGCACGACCGTCATGATGGTCAGAGACCTCTCTGCTAAGGGTCTCCAATAATTTTCTAAGTGTCCTACGACGGACACCTACGACAGACCGTCGTACCCACGACGGTCCGTCCTGCACGACCGTCATGATGGTCAGAGACCTCTCTGCTAAGGGTCTCCAATAATTTTCTAAGTGTCCTACGACGGACACCTACGACAGACCGTCGTACCCACGACGGTCCGTCCTGCACGACCGTCATGATGGTCAGAGACCTCTCTGCTAAGGGTCTCCAATAATTTTCTAAGTGTCCTACGACGGACACCTACGACAGACCGTCGTACCCACGACGGTCCGTCCTGCACGACCGTCATGATGGTCAGAGACCTCTCTGCTAAGGGTCTCCAATAATTTTCTAAGTGTCCTACGACGGACACCTACGACAGACCGTCGTACCCACGACGGTCCGTCCTGCACGACCGTCATGATGGTCAGAGACCTCTCTGCTAAGGGTCTCCAATAATTTTCTAAGTGTCCTACGACGGACACCTACGACAGACCGTCGTACCCACGACGGTCCGTCCTGCACGACCGTCATGATGGTCAGAGACCTCTCTGCTAAGGGTCTCCAATAATTTTCTAAGTGTCCTACGACGGACACCTACGACAGACCGTCGTACCCACGACGGTCCGTCCTGCACGACCGTCATGATGGTCAGAGACCTCTCTGCTAAGGGTCTCCAATAATTTTCTAAGTGTCCTACGACGGACACCTACGACAGACCGTCGTACCCACGACGGTCCGTCCTGCACGACCGTCATGATGGTCAGAGACCTCTCTGCTAAGGGTCTCCAATAATTTTCTAAGTGTCCTACGACGGACACCTACGACAGACCGTCGTACCCACGACGGTCCGTCCTGCACGACCGTCATGATGGTCAGAGACCTCTCTGCTAAGGGTCTCCAATAATTTTCTAAGTGTCCTACGACGGACACCTACGACAGACCGTCGTACCCACGACGGTCCGTCCTGCACGACCGTCATGATGGTCAGAGACCTCTCTGCTAAGGGTCTCCAATAATTTTCTAAGTGTCCTACGACGGACACCTACGACAGACCGTCGTACCCACGACGGTCCGTCCTGCACGACCGTCATGATGGTCAGAGACCCCTCTGCTAAGGGTCTCCAATAATATTCTAAGTGTCCTACGATGGACACCTACGACAGACCGTCGTACCCACGACGGTCCGTCCTGCACGACCGTCATGATGGTCAGAGACCTCTCTGCTAAGGGTCTCCAATAATTTTCTAAGTGTCCTACGACGGACACCTACGACGGACCGTCGTACCCACGAAGGTCCGTCCTGCACGACCGTCATGCTGGTCAGAGACCCCTCCTTCANTCTTAGGAGTATCCTGGTTCGAGGAAGATTCTGGATCTGCAGAGGTTCCCGCACCTGACACTGCTGCAGCGTCGGCCTCGTCTGAGGAGGCTGACAGTTCAGACTCTACATCCGGCTCACCAGCTCCGGCCCCCACACCTGCCACTGACCAGCCCAACCGGTGGTGTGTCGACGAGCAGTTTCAAGTCTACTCCGACACCATGTTCCGGAACGATAAAGGAGTGATGACTCGAACACTCACCTTGGAGTGGCGGGTACTTACAGGGAGCCTTCCCACGATGCCTGAGATCTACAATCTCTTCACCAGGCATCGCTTGGAGTGGACAGCACGTCCATTGGGACGATACAACGAGGAAATGGTCTGAGAGTTCTACGCATCCTACGTAGCGACTCTCCGATCACAGATCGATAGGCGGGCTGCCCCCGCTAAACAGGCCCCATTGGAGCAGTTCCGAGTCCGGGGCGTACAGGTGGACATTTCCTTGCCAGCCATCCGTCGGTTCCTATACGGCGAGAGTATTGATGCTTCTCAGACCCCCCTCACCGCCGAGTTCGACTACCGCTGGCAGATAGTCAAGGATGGCCAGTTCTTGCGAGAGCCAGCACTGAGGGAGACCACCAAGAGGTGGATGGCCCTGCACCTGTCAGTAGATGGAGAGGGTTCCGATTTGGTGAATGAGCCGAAGGGGGCCATCAAGAAGGCCAACCTCAATTCACAGCAAAGTTCTTGTGGCTGCTTGTCCGTCACTGCCTCTTCCCCACAGCTGCTGACAACATCGTTACCTGGGATCGAGCAGTGTTGATGGCGGCGATGATAGCCGGGTTCGAGGTAGACTTCACATGGCTTCTCCAGGCAGTCATGCACGATACGGCATTCAAGGTCACTACCACCTACCCCTTTCCGTGCATGATCTTTGCCCTTTGCAGGTCCGCAAGTGTGCCTATATGGCACATTGATCAGCTGAAGACCCGGCAGGGCACCGTTGACGTCGGCCTCATCAGAGACGAGGCCAATGAGTTGGCCCCACGCAGAGGGCCCCCTCCAGAGCTGCCCCCACTTGCTGATGATCTTGCTGATACGGTATCCCAGGCCCGCACAGCTACACAGGCGTCCACTAATACTACCCCGGTCGAGTCTATCCTGGGTAGTAGCATAGCCCCGACCTCCTCTCGCACAGCCCCTCTACCGACACTGGTCCCTCTTGCAAGGTTTTCAAAAACTAGAGGCACAAATGGCCACTCTTCTGCATCATATCCAGCCGTGGATGCAGAAGTCAATTGCTGAGTC
>NC_028641.1:68718047-68725257 GCF_001406875.1 Solanum pennellii
CAACGTTAGAACTCGCCTTAATGCTACTTGCCGGACCAAGGAGGTAGATAATAGGAAAAGAATTATTAACATAGATTTAGTGTATACTATCTAATAGGCTAGTATTTATTGGTACGAGGTAATAACTTAGTAAAATATCGAATGCGATGTTTAATATGAGGTAAAGATAAGGGTTAGGAAAGCAACACACGTAGCCTGACCAAGGTGCGGAGTGAGATTTTCTAGATGCCGGACCAAGGATTTAGAAATACGTAACTTATCACTTTGCATGCAAGATACTAGAAAAGAATTGTTATAGTTAGAATTATCGAGTTATGAATTTGTGGGGAACACGTAAACCCTAGTTACTTTGATTAATTGATTAAAATCCAACTTTCAAAACTGTTAAGTGTCTGTTTCAATTTCGTTAGTTATTTTTACTCATTAAGAAATATAAACCCCCCTTTTTATGTTTTTTTACTTTCCAAGGAAGTCATCAATCGAACACTAGTAATAACAGATTGAAGTTAAGTCTACACTATTTTCCTCGTGGGAACGATCCCAACCTCACTAGTTGGGTTATTTACTTGACACGACCACTTTACTTCTTATTTGAGAAGTAAGTTTGAGCGTATCAGTCACCCTAGTTAGTGTTCACATTATTACTTCATTTTACTTTCAGGAACACTTTCCTTAACCAACGTAGACCACATGAGCTAAATGTGGAATTTGGTTTCCTGAAACCCTACACCGAGAGAAGGCAGACAACTTTCCAAGGTAGTACGAAAACATGAACATAACATTCTAGGTGGATCCACTAGCTAGTTTTCCTATGAGGGTGACATAGTTCAAGAACTAGAAGATATACTTGGGACGCTTTTAATGCACAATTGCACTATGTCACCATCTCATGAGAACCATTGTGAACCTACCTTCCCATATTGGGAAGGGACACATCTCACATCTAGTTCACTCGGTGCTAAGCTAGAGTCCCGTTTTGAAATGTCTTCAAGCCTTTATTGATCATCTTAACTTAGTATAAGCCATAAGATACTAACCCATTGTATATTAATATCATTATCTCATTATGAATTGCATGAGAATGTCCTTTCAACACAACCCTTATATGTGAGATCAACACATTATCATCATCATGTCATGATGAGGCATATAGGCAATTCATAACCAACCTTATATCATTTCATCTTAAACATAATATCACAACTTCATATAATCAAAGACATTTCAATAAAATTATCATACCAACACATAATCATTATAATCAAAAGGCATGACTCAATTGAACTTCATCACCAAGTAAAAGCCATCACAATTGAAGTAAAGGTTCAAGATCACAAAGTCTTACTAATTCTCCTTCAATAAGACATCATCATTGGTATTACCCTCAAACAATAAAATTTCATCATCAATAAGTTTAATAAAATAATTCAATATTTAACACAATAACTAAGTCAGTTGCATCAATACTAATCAATTCAACATGAGTTCATAACCTAGGGTTACGGAATTTGGATCAATTCATGATCTATTCCACAATCTAGGTTAATTCATCAAGAACAAATTTGATTGAACCATAACACAACATAATCTAATCATAATCACGAAAATAAACCATAAACAATACAATTTAGCAGATCAAATTCGTATTAGGAAGAAACCCACATGAAATCATCTTTTTAACAACTAATTTTTGGAGAACCCTTTGGGGAAAGGAATCCCAAGGTGAAGAGTTCTCATACCTTGTTAATTGTTGAAGATTTATGGATAAAAGAAACCTTCATTCTTCCCTAATGACCTTGACCTAGCCCTTCAATGGAGTTCCTCTTTGGGAGATAGAAAATAGAGAGAAGGAAGAGCAATTTGGGTTTGGGAATTCAGAGATGTTAAGTGAGGTTTTAGGCTTAGGGTAGGTTATATAGTTAACTAATCTAATTAAAAACCCCCTAATCACTAATTAAACCCCTAACTAACCAACCTAATTAAATGAACCTATCTAATTTTCACAGGGAAGTCACAGGCCTGACCTACGAGACCCCAACCTAAAAGCCGCTACACAGTCGACGGCCAGGACCCCCACCGTCCTGTGCATTCATAATTTTGGTCAGAGAGTTTCCAATTCGGCCTCTTCTTGAAAATAAATAAGTGACCATTGACGGAGGCATCGACACCCCATCGATCATTCCACGTCTTGTCTCCTGTAACCGCCGATGGCTACTGCCTCCACTGCCTCAATTGGCAGCTTTGGGTAAAAATGAAAGGGTCCTCCTCAAGGACCCCTAGGGTGGTCCTTAGGGAGTCATACCTTGACATTTTGACCCTAAATCTACTCTAATATGTGTTATACACCATTATACCAAATTTCATCCATTTCCAACTCTTAAAACCCCGTAAAATAGGCTAAGGCACACTAGCACCATTTTGATTAGTCTCCGGACGTCATGGACGTTCCTTGACGTTTTGACTCTAAAACTTCCTAAATGAATTTTATGAATTATTATTGACCTTAAAACATTATTATACACATTACAAACTCATGTGAGGCTCTAGATTACGTCTTAGACTTTTGGAGTGTTAC
Organism: Solanum pennellii; assembly: GCF_001406875.1. Classification (NCBI taxonomy): domain Eukaryota; kingdom Viridiplantae; phylum Streptophyta; class Magnoliopsida; order Solanales; family Solanaceae; genus Solanum; species Solanum pennellii. The sequence continues at coordinate 68,720,623 of NC_028641.1, forward strand.
AACAAGAACAAGAAGATCAACTATGAAAAAGAACATGGGTTATGTACTATGATTTATTAATAGGTTCTACTTAGTATGAACGGGGGGATGAGACTTCATTCATGCATTGCACAAGTGGACTTTGATAGTGATTGCGGTATGTGCTCTTATGACATATTGCTTTGTCAGTTAATGCATGTTTTCTATAAATCATGAACATTAACCTTACTTATGATTTCTTAATGAGCTCTGCTTAGTGTGACTGAGGTTATGGTATTCACTTAGACATTGCACAAGTAGACTTATAAATTTATTATGATGTAGTTTCCTTATGATATGATGAAGTATGAATCTATATATGCATGATATGAATTGTTGTTAAGAGTTACTCTCTCTATATTTCATGTTATCAGCATGGATGTCTCCTTGTATATGCGTGTTGTCTATGGATGAGGTCAAGGTGTGTTATGTATGATAATGGTATCTTAAAAGTTGTACTTAGCATGGACAGGATCATCAAATACTGTCTAATACATGACATAAGTATAGCTTAGGGTTATTTATGATATGGTTTGACCATGTAATTACTCTAAGTGGGCATGATGACTTTTAAACTTGATAAATGCATGATTTCGACCAAATGTCCCTTTTCTGCATGTTTTAAGAATGTTTATGCATAGCTTCCACACTTAGTACTTATGTGCTAATCCATTATCTACATTTTCTATAAATGTAGGTTTTGGTCGTTGAGACTACTTCCCATTTCAAGTAAGGCTTGGGTTGACTATTCTCCAAGCTTGGTGAGTCCTCATGCTTATGCGGGTGGATTACTCATTTATAGCTTTTATCTTGCTTTATATTTTTAAGACTGGATAACCCTAAGTTTGTATTCACTTGTTTTAGATGGTGATTGTGACAAGGTCTAGACTCTTGTGTTGGTTTCATGAAAAAGAATTCTATTCTAAAAAGTTATAAATTTTCTGCATCATTTCTACTTGTTATTTCATGATTATGGTAAGGTCTTGAAAGAGACACCTTCGAGGTCAAGTACTACGTTGTGTTACGTCTAGGGGGTACTACTGAGTCATGACAGAAGCGATAACAAGATTGAGTTTATTTAAATATATTTGCATAACTACTTGAGGTTCCAAATATTAATAGTTGTAACAAATTAATCATGTCTTAGAACACCTGACGTCTGAAGGATTTTTTTTATTAGATCTAAGTTTTTAAATTTTCTATGCTAATTACAGAAGTATTATTATCGGTTAAAGAGAAATAAGTAAAAACTAATATAAACAAGTAGACTTATGATTAAAAATATTAATATAAATACTTTTGCAAAGCGATGTCCAAATAAAATAGGCATAATACATAAATATATCTATTATTTTTTCTTCTAAACTAAGACCTATTTTTTAATTTATATAATTTTGAGAGTCTATTTACACATATTTAAGATTGAAAGGCATATATATATGATTAAGCTAAATTAAAAACACGTTTATGTATTATGTAATAAAATATTGGTAGCTCGTTTTTATACATTCAAACAACACTAAAAGATATGATTAGGTGTCTTTGAAGTTAACAAAACAAAATCTGCACCACATGTAATAATAAGTCGTTATCGACTTTGTTATTTCTGGAATTTGACACTTCACTTCTGTGGGCTTAATTCTAATACCTTAAGTCCCCTCAATAAACCTTGTTATTTTCATCTTTTCTTTAAGAAGGGTTTCATTTTTGACATTTAGCAATCAGTGTTTCTCTGTCTCACTATCTTTGTTGAGGTAAGTAATTAGTAACTAATTGATTAACCTTCAATTTGTGGCTCTATTTTGGTCCTAATATGCTTTAAGTAAAAAAGAAAAGTTGGGTTCTAAGTTTGTGTATTAGTTAAGTTGCACCTATTTGATGTTGAATTAGGCGAAATTCATAAACTAATTTTACTTGAGCAAATTTTAAAATGTATGCCCATGAATGTTGGTTCTTATATCATGTTATGTGTTGTGTGTCCATGATTTAGGAACCATCATTCATGGACACACAACACATAACCTGATATAGGAACCAACATTCGTCGGCATACATTTTTAAAACTTATCTCAAGTAAAATTAGTTTATGAATTTGTCCTAATTCAACATCAAACAAGGGCAACAAAACTAATACACAGACTTAGAACCCAACTTTTCTTTTTCCTTAAAGCATATTAAGTCCAAAATAGAGCCACAAATTACACCTTAATGATTAGTTGCTACTTACGTCAACCGAGATAATCATGAGACGGAGAAACACTGATTGAAAAAATTTCAAAAATGAAACCCTTGTTAAAGAAAAGATGAAAAGAACAAGGCTTATTGAGGGGTTTGAAGGTATTAGAATTTAGCCCACATAAGAGAAGTGTCAAATTTCAGAAACAACAAACTAGAGCCCTTTAAAAATTGGTATTTAAGATTCTCATTTCCCCCAAAACTTAGGGTTTTCAATCTATATCATCGGCCTTTTTCCAAAATAATTTCAATTGTTTATTTATGATTTATTATTGTTGATTATGATTAATCATGATTGGATTGATAAGTATTGTTGGTTTAAGATGGAAATTCCACTGGATCCCTGATTTCCCCATATTGTTATTATTATGAATTGATATGTGGGTTGTTTGAGATTATAAGTATATCAATTGATCATGTTTAAATTAAATAAGTTGTTGAATCATTATATCCTCTATATAATGTAGTGATTCAAGAAGTTACGGCTGAATTTAACTCATGGCCTTGAAGGAAAAATTATGTGGTTTTAAGTATGTTTTATGAAGATTATGTATAAGCTTGTGATTCACTTAGAGAGTGGAGATTCTATTACTATTGTGTAAATTATGATATTTTTGCAAGATCATTCTCCCCTATGCTTACACATGATGATGTGAATTGTCTATAACTATGATAATCTGGTTGTGTTGATTGAAAGACTATACTCATGAAACACTGTGAACATGATGTGAAAGGTTTACTCATATAGTAATGATTCGAAGGTTGATTAAACATCTCACAACTCAAAAAAGCTAAGAATAAGCTAAGAAGCTAAAAATAATCATTTTTGGAAGATAGTGTTTCTCAAGGTTCTTCTAATGCTTACATTTTGAAGTTTAACGAAGATAGGGTGTCTAACTGTAAGCCTCAATACGGAAGTTGGGGTGCATCTTCTTTCACCTTTTGTGCTAGGTATGTAAGGAAGCACAATGGTAAATTCTTAGTCGATATTGATAGTTTCTTTAGTTGTTGTAATAACACTCATTCTAGAGATCTTCCTTCAATTCTCCATAACTCCGAAATATTCTAAATTTTTCTTGACTTGTCTTTACTACATAATTAAGTTGGTAGTGAATTCTTAACAGTATAAACCTTGCCAACCCTCTAGCTTCTAGAGAAGGACCCGTGGATACTCATAGTCTATATATCAATCTCAGTATCTCAATATCACATCAAGTCTCCACCTCAGCATGGCTACTGATATAAGTAAGGTGTCACATTTTCTTTCTGAAAAGAATAGTATTTTTCCATTTTCTCATATTTTCATAAACCATGATATGCCGCGTGAGAATGAGTACTTCACAATAAATATAACACAGCGACATAATCAGCTCATCAAGGACTTCAAATAGTATTAAGTTCTCAAGAATTGAGCTTTAAATCAAGAATTACTCATTTTTCAATTTGGGGAAAAAATTTCCAAAAATCCACATTTGGAATCTTGATTTTAAATTGCTTTGAAAAGATTAAATTTGAATAAAACGACATAAAATCGATAGGGATTTACCCGCACAAGTTTTTCTGAAGAAACTGCTTCCAAAATCTTCCTCCCAAGATCCCAAGATGAAAAGAACGGTGAAAGGAAGTGAAATGGGAAGAAAGGGGATTGTTTTAGCCCCCCCAAAAAAAGGTTGTCGACGTTATGTTGACCACCTTTGACAATTGACCGTGCATTTACAATTTTATTCTAACTTATTGAAGTCTCCGAATAAACTCTTGAAATTCATTCGAGACCTGATAAAAATAAACCAAATATTCTACGCCCACTAAATTTGATATTCCAGACTCAATGAAATTGTCGAATTTCTGAAAAAATGTCGTTGTAACTGAAATATCCTCTTGAACCTGTCTTTAGGCCTGAAGCTCAACTACTCACCTTAACACCCAACTCTTAATCTTAGGCCTCAAAAACCTTACCAATCACTCTACTAGCTCAAACTCGACGTTAGATGAAACTAATGAAATTCTCATATGACGCTCAGAACTCAACATGTTGACCAAATCAATCCTATCAAGAATTCACAACTCCAGAGCGGTCAAATCACCAAAACACAGACTATTCTAGAAACACAAACTAAGCATGAAAACACTATGAGGACTGTAAAATGGTCATTTCACAATTAAAAGCAAAATCACAAAAAATGAGACATCACAACGACCACCTCTAAACCAAATGAGTCATTTGTTAATGGTCTTTTGGTGCACGTGAACTTTTTTAGGGCGAAGACTCATATTTTTTTCTTAATCGTATTATTTCACTTTTTTTTTACTTCAGCTTGAAATTCAGATGTTTTCGTGCATCTATATTATATGTTTGTACATATATATATATATATATATATA
>NC_028641.1:68725533-68730044 GCF_001406875.1 Solanum pennellii
TATATATATATATATATATATATATATATATATATATATATATATGTACAAACATAAAATATGATGCACGAAAACATCTGAATTTCAAACTGAAGTAAAGTCATTGATCTGAATAGTTAACATAATCTGAAACTTGAATTTATATTTTGTTGTGGTTCATATTAAATTTTTCCACAATACTATTAGAATGTGATGTCTTTACCATAATTTCATATATATGTCTTTTAACATGGTCTCATTTCACATTTATACCCTCCAATTTTGTATGTGCACAAATAGACACTTAAATGTGTATAAAGTTGAATGAGTAGACACATTAGTCCTATGTGACATAATACACATAGGACACCACGTAGGATGCAAATTGTCATGTAGAAGGCCATATAAGCCATGTGTATTGGATATTTGTTCAATTTTATACTTGTTTAAGTGTCTATTTGTGCATACTCAAAGTTGAAGGATATAAATATAAAATAATGCAAAGTTAAAGGGCATAATTACGTATTAAGTAGTAAGGGAAAATTACAGAAATCACATACTTTTAATACAAAATTACAATCTATGTCTTAAACATTTATAATACAGAAATCCCTCAAACAGATACAATAATATAAGCGCGCTGATACATTGAAGAGAGGGTTGGATACATTAATGACTAAAAATCAAAGCGTTGATACATTAAAAAGAGGGTCAGATACATTTAAAAAGAGGGTCAAAGACATTAAAAGAGGGTCGGATACATTAATGTAGGATCCGAATACATTAATGGCCAAAATATCAAAGCGCTGATACATTAAAAAGAGGGTCGGATACGTTAATGGAGGGTTGGACACATTTATGACATTTTTTACTTAAAGAGAAAAATAAATAAGGGATTTTGGAGATTTGTAAAACTTATAAGGGATAATGGTAATAAGTAAACTAAAAGATGAGATTTCTATAATTATTCCTCAGTAATACTACATAAACAAATTTTGAGTAGCTATGTTCATGTTTCAGCAATTTATCAGTCCTTTGGACTATAGTTTATTTTATTTTTGTCAAGATTATTTTCATTCATACCCAACACCCCCTTAGATATACTTCTTTTACCAAATATAAAATTAGTATCAAATTCACATTTACCAGTCGAGTTACTGTTAAATTTTATAATTCTTTGGCATAATACATAAATATACTTTTTAACTTGACTTCGAATCACATTTATGCCCTTCAACTTTGGGTGTGCACAAGTAGAGACTTAAACTTGTATAAAGTTGGAAAAATAGACACATATGTCTTACATGTCATTCTACATGTCATTTTTTGTCCTACGTGGTGTCCTAATTATATTTTGTCATGTAGGACTCATGTGTTTATTTATTTAAAAGCTGGATGGTTAAAGTGTCTATTTGTGCATTATGAAAGTTGGAGGTCAAAGTCAAAATTTGAAGTCAAGTTTAGGGTCAATTCCCGATGTTTTACTTAAGAATATATAAGGTATATATAATAGTAAAAATGACTAAGTTTCGAAAAATCAATTAATCTTATGATTTAAGAGAAATTAATTTTCCGAATTGAAGAGTCGCCACTTGATTTTTAGTAAAACCAAGAAAACTTAAATTGTTTTTCAAAAGAATTAAACAGATAAAAATCAGTTGAAAAAGTGTTCGAAGTTCAATGTGCATTCCGAGAAGGTGTCAGGCCCTCGGAATGTCCGCTAACTCGCGGTTGACCGGCGATTTGACTAAATGACCTTTTAAAATGATTTTTCTAAATTTAACTAAATAATGAGAGAATTCGCCTATATATGTATATATTTTATTTTATTTTATTTTATTTATATTATTTCTAAGGGGAAGTATCTAGAGGGGATTATCTTAAGGGAATAAACCTAAGTGTTGATAACAATCAATAAAACAAACTAAATAAAATAATAATAATAATAATAAAAAAAAAAATTAAAAATATATATTTCTGACTATATAAATAAAACAAGAAATGATTGTCCCTAGGAAATTAATAAAATTCAACCGAAAGGTTAGTCAATATAACGATAATAAGAAATAGTTAATAATAGGGAGAATAAATATTTGAACTTGGGCCAAGACCAAGTACTGGATCTGGATCCTGCCCCATTTCAAAATGACCCAAAGAAAATTGGGCCTCCTTCAGATTTCTATGCGCTTTGCCCTCATTTTCCCTTCAAAAAAAACTGTGTATACGTATAACATATACCACTGTACATAGGGCTACATTCGTCCCTTTTCATTGTATATCAAGCTGTATATTCGGCGTATATATCCCGATTCACGTTCTCAAGCACCTGTATTTATTTTTGGACCTGTGTATCATGTTTTATAATGTATTATAGTGTATATAGTATGTATACAATTGGTATACATGCAGTGATTGAACTTTATTATACGAATGGCGTTTAATGGTGTTGATGTCAAAAGTAAATTTGAAGGCTATAGTAAACCTATTCCTTAAAGCAAAAGGAAGACACTGGCAGGGATCGAGCCTATTTCTCAAGCTAAACATGCTGGAAATGAACACAAACATGCATGGAAAACTATAGAACACAAAGAGAAGACCATGGTTAGGCAGTGACATCACACAAAATGAGTTATACAATCAATTGTCTCAAGATCTCAAAACAACTCAACATGAAGGGGAATAATAAAAGACTTTTCAACATCTAACTATCCATGAATTTCTCTAATAGTAAGATCAATGTTGGGAAATAATCAACGAAAACTTAACAAAAGCTGGAAATAAGTGTGAAGCCCTCTGTAAAGTAAGAGGCTCACCAAAACTATCTAGAGTGCAAATGGTATCAACAAAGTGCCTCCTGATGACCCTTAATCTGCATCATATAAGATTTAAGTTTAATGACATCTGTTATTGGGGAGATTTTAGCCCTGCAATAAAATTGTTGCCAAAATATTACAACGACCAGGAAAATCTCTGCAAACTGGGAAAGGTGAATGTTCTTGGGGCGGGAAACTAATCGCAGGGGTTGTTGACCAACATAACATATAAATTTGACCACCACACATAACACATGCTTTTGCAGTGAGGGTTTAGGAAACAATCATGGTTTTTCTAATCCACAAGGACAGATCCCCCTTCATAATGAACTAACACAGATACTAAACAAAGAAAAACAACTTTAAGATCTTAGGATTCGATTAAAGCATGTAACTAGTGACTTTGTTGACTAAAATGAATGTCTTCCTAACAAAACATTTCTAATAAACCTTTAGAAATGGGATAAAAGTTTTTTAAGAAATTGGATGAAATTCTTTGAATGAGGAATGCAACAAAATGAAGACCAACAAATAGGAACGAAAATTTTGTGAGAAAATCTATGTTGCTCGAACTCTTCAAAAAATGATGGAAACCTTTTACTTTAGTTAGTACGGGTTTCTACTAGCAATATACTTATACCATAAAAATGTGCCCACATAGGTCCTTTACTAGTGGATCCACCTAAAAGAATGACATAGTTTGACTTAGAACGGGAAGTTGAGGGGGGAAATTACAGTTATTTTTAAGCATACTAATTTATTTTTATGTTTCATTTTTAATTTAGTTAAATAAATAAACACATAGAGACACTATTTTTTGTCGTACTATGCTTTATTATGTTGATTTGACAAACTTATTCGAGGAACCAGATTATATGCACAGATCTATTAACTTTATAAGATTTCTTTATACGACATCTTTATTGTTGCTTTTATATTGAATTGATTTGAGTATTTCTGAGTTGAGTTAAGTTGAGATGAGGTGAGTATGTCTTCCTTTTTAATAGTACACACTTATGTCTATGCTTTAGAGTTTCCTTTGCATGCTCGTACATTCAATGTACTGATATCATTTGACCTACATCTTTCATGAGACAAATATGATAATCAAGATAATTAACATGGGTTCCGTTGATACCACTTGCAGTTCCATATTTCCTTTGGTGAGCCTCCTTGCTTCAGAGGGTTCCACACATTGACTTTCATTTTTGTTAGGATGTCGTGGGTCTTGTTCCGACTTCCATCATAGTTTGTAGAGGCTTCATAGACAATAGTGTTTTTAGGAGTCTTTTCATTTTTATTGTTTATATTTAAGATTTGAGTTGAACACTTTTGTATTGAGTATTTTAGAATATTTTCAGTTAAACTATCTTATAAATGATACTATTAAGAGTTCAGTTTGTTTTGAGATTTCTATTTCAACAGGTAAGTCTTCTGCTGAGCATTAAGTCAAGCCAATTGTTCGCTTGGGATCACCAATGGTTGGTTTACGAGTGTCGGTCATGTCCAGGGTGTAGGCTTGGTGCATAACACACACACCCCGCCCCCTCCCTCCCTCCAAAAAAAATGCTTTTGAAAAGTATTTAAAATTGACTTTTTTTTTACTTTTTACGCCACTCCCCCCGATACTCCCCCAGAAAAGGCTGGCCCCACTACTCCGAAAGTATTTTTAAAAATTCATTTTTTTACATCACACCACCTCTAACCCCCCCTCCCCCC